>NW_026057585.1:31326363-31427591 GCF_023721935.1 Panthera uncia
CACACACACACACACACACACACACACACACACAAATTTCCAGTACCGATCTAGGAAAGAATTTACCCTTTCATGACACAATATTCAAAACAAAACTCAAGAGAGCAAGCATACTATACACACATTGTGCTTATAGATCTCCGGCAGTAGCAAAGTGGTAGTGCTTTTAACCAAAAGATATCCATAAATTACTCAGATCGTGAGGATAGGAATCCATTCACAAGCACCAAAATGCACTTATTTTCACGTAGAGTGACGGGCAATTTACGACGTTCTTTTATTGTTAATATCAAAATGTTCTCAGAGCATCTATGGTGTATTCTGCATAATCATTCAGCTGTATATGGTATGCACAGGTATAGGCTAGATACAAATAATGTCTATTTGAGTACTTGCTTGTGTCTTATGGGAAGCCAAGCACAATATAATAGGTGTGCCAATAGCTGTCTGAGGAGTATCCTTTCCCAAATATCTCTGCATTTGGAAGGGCACAGATAATCCAGAAGCACAGAAAACTCATTTGTGTCTGGTTTTGGGTGACCCTGCAAGGTGCCTTGAGAAGCTCATTTTTCTCTTCAATTAAAAAAAAATGATAGTTAATTTGTATTAGTTCAGTAATTGCGCCCCAGTACAGATGGGGTTGGGAGGAAAGGGAAATGCTCTGGCTTCTGGCTTGGAGAACTTATAGGCAGATAATCAATGATTGTGAGCACAAATCTCCAGATAAACTTGTACCATGAGTGAACTGTGAGCATTTTCCTCAGGAGGGTGATCAGCGCGACACCTTAGGGTCACACAGGCAAACCAGCTGATGCATTTTTTGTGTATGACTTTATCCATCATGTCGGTCATGGAAGAGGTGGCTCCGGTGTGTTGATACTAATCACTCAGAGCCAGCGTGCGTCAGTTGTCACTCAGCCTTGCCGCGGATAGCTTTAACTGCACATATGGAACACTATTTGTCATGCACTCTTCTGAGACCCCTAGAATGTCAGGACACAACAGATGATTAAAGGATTGAGAAGCAACCTTCACTCGAATATCTTTGTCTTAAACTGTCAGATCAGAGTTTTAATGCAATTTGACGGTTTAGTTTTCTTCCACTTAAGTTTTATGGGCACATGCCAAAAATAATTTGTATAAAACTTCACCTGCAAAGTAGCCAGGGATAAGGGACTTGGAGTTAAAGTATGAACAAGTAAATAGTTTCTTCCTCACTCCCCACCTGATTTCCTCCCTCTTTTCATTGTCTTTTCTTCCCATCCATGGGAAGTACTCAACCTGAGGCTTTTCTCACTCCCCTTTATTTGGGATTAACTCTTCACACGGAGGGAATTTACCCTCGCATTTTATGGATCTTATTTAAATATGACTCCCTGTTTCCTTCTTGCCATCATTGCGTTATACTCACAACACTCTACACACACCCAGATCGTGTACGATTCCTCAAGCTGAGCAACAAGCGAGTTCGGGAGCTACCTGCAAATCCATCCCTCAGAATCAAGACATAATTTCCTGCTGACATCATAACCGAAAGTATGTATTTTAAGTATTTCTACAAACAGATTTTTGGGTCCAAAAGATTTAATACAATCATACTGAAAAGTGGACCAAATATCTTCATATTATACATTTTAAAAGAGAAAGGCAATAGTATTTGCACCATATTTAAACAGAATTGCAAAAAATACCTGAACCCAACACTCAAGGACGTGTGGCTGGGACATGGGGAGGTTGGCATGATGGCTATCTACCTCAGCCTGGGAAGGACCATTTTGCTGTCACAGGCTGTTATCTGGAGAGGAGCAGGGAATGGAGAAGGGAAGGTTGGTCTGCCTCTGAGCCTCTCAATAAAGTCTAATCTCTTGCTTCCCTTTCCCCATGGTTGGACAACAACTCTATAAAATACTACATTTTGAAAAGATTATATTCCCTAGCTTGTCTTGAAAGGTTTTGACACTCACTTTCCAGAAGGCAGTATTAGGCCAAATAGGTTCTCATGGTTTCTTCCAGCTCCTAAGTGTAGTTTGTTTATTTTGAGAGAGAGAGAGGGAGAGAGAGAGAGAGAGAGAGAGAGAGAGAGAGAGAAGCAGAGAGAAAAGGAGAGAGAGAGAATCCCAAGCAGGCTTCTGGCCATCAGTACAGAGCTCCTTGAGGCAGGGTTCCATCTCACAAACCATGAGATCATGACCTGAGCTGAACACTTAACCGACTGAGCCACCCAGGTGCCCTTGTGTGCTGTTGATTCCTAATCTTCCTTGGTCTGTCCTTGTTATCTGTAAACTGGGAAAAACTGATTTGTATTGGTTTGTAAAGCCTTAAGGAAAGGATCTTCCTCCACCCAAGGTAAACCATCTGGCAATCTTTCCTTTACCCTCAGACTGTTGAGTGTGCTTGCAGAATCAAGGAGAAGATGAACCAGCAGCTGTCTTTCTTCTTGGTTGGGGTCTACTGACAAACACTCATTTGTGGAGGCCCTCTGGGGTATATAATTACACCATTCTCTCATTTGAACAGTGCAGAGGTTGTCACAGACAATGGGCCAGTTATTGCAGGCCCATATACTTCAGAAAATGAAGCTGCATTTTCCTAAGAAAAAAAGTGAAAGTAAGTGAAGGATCAAGTTAGGAAGAAGCAGAATGTTTAATGAACTTGGGAGCCAGGGCTCACAGCGACCTTTCCCCACAGGGCTTTGGTGCTTTGTTGGGACAGACCTGCCTAGGACTCTGCAGAGGATGGGAGTTGTATTGTGTTTTTATAAATGGTAAAGTTGACATTCACCTGGAGCAATTGAAAGGCTCAAAGCTAGAAAATAACATGATCTAGTACAATTTTAGGGCTATTACTCCTCCTTATGACATAATTGTACTTTTTCCCACTACGGTTAATCATAGCCTGAAGATATAACTTCTAGTCTTGCCAACTACCTAGGAAGTTCAGATGATCTATTTTTCACTTGTACTAGTAGGAAACTGAGGCATGGGGTACTTACATAATTTGCTTGAGGTCAGGGGTTTAAGACACTCCTAGAACATCCTACCTAAAGGCAATAGAGCAGAATGTTTTCAAGCCTAGGCTTTAAAGTCAGAGCCAGATTGTGATGTTAGCACCTAGTAACCCCCTATGCCTTAGTTTCCTCAGCTATAACCTGGAAAAATAGCGCCTGGTAGATAGTTGTTATATATGTTATATTTATTAATAGAGTTTTTCCACTCACTGTTATTTCATTTAAAGTGTGCTGCCTAATTTACTAGACTTGATTGATCTATTGATAGCATCTTTTCATTCTTAACAGTATTAATTAGAATAGAAGAAGAAAAAAGAATTAAGCTTAATTTCCCCTAGAGTCCTAAGGGATTTGTGTGGGTCAATTTATTAATGAAATGTGAAGAACATTTGGCAAACCCACCAAATGAGACAAAGCATTGTGAAGAGCCTTTAGAAAGAATAGGTATCTAATGTTAATGTCTGTGGAATGGAACTGTCATGGGATAATGGCCTTTTGATGGTACAGAAAATACCAAGGCAGAGATAAGACATTTATTTTTAAAGCACTAGACAATCACCTTTGGACAGTGTCCTTCCACCAGGTCTTTATTTCTAATAGACCAATAATTGATATGGATGTAATTATTTTTCTTGATGGATCTGATATACTAGACAATGGCCTTGCTCACTCTGTACAGTCATTGAGTTGCTGCATCCTGACTGGTCACCAGAATAAACCTTTTATCCTGTATTCTCACCGATCAGAATTCTGAGTAACTGTGATTTTTTTTCTCTCAATACCAAGTGCTGCACTAGATTTTTTCTCTCAATACCAAGGGTAGTGCACCCTAGTATATCACTAAAGTGACCACAAGTCTCAGAGCTCTAGCTTTGCCTGTCTCACCTCATTTCAGGCAAACTGTAGCCCTGAGTGAGCCTTGTGGTCACCCTAGTGATATAACCATCAACTCAGGTATTTTGTAAGTCTCTTGTAAGCAAAAATCTATGTTGAGTATGTGTGTGTGTGTGTGTGTTGGAGTGAACAGTTTCAATGTGGAGAATCAGATTTATAGCAGACTATGATCTTTACTATAAACCTAAGTACGAAAATTCAAACTCTTTGGAAGTTTTGTGGAATCATTTCTGTTGAAGGAGTATTTGCAGTAGAATAATAAAACCAACTGTTGAGTCAATTCTGTATGCCTCATAATATTAGAGTCCTTATCATCCAGAGAAAACCACAATGTGTGTGTGTGTGTGTGTGTGTGTGTGTGTGTGTGTGAGTGCATGTGCGCACTAGTGCATGTGACAGGCAGACATCCGGCACCTTGACTGGTTATTGTCATTCTTTTACAGAGAGTAATGAAAGCCTAGTAGAAAGTCTCTGGTTTGTTATTATTAATCTTGTTTCAAGGAAACATGAGACAAGGTTGATGGTTCAGATTGACTTTTTATTTGCTATGAGTATGGTAATTTTAGCTGTGTGCTATCTTGAATGTATGCATTTCAACTTAATGGATTTCTCAAGGGTCAAGCTATGGCCTTGCTACATTGAAGTTCACCCCATAGTACTACAGAATAGTACTACAAAGAAAAGAAGGCCTTTGACCTTCTTTTCCAGGCCTACCCATAAAGTCCAATAGAGCTCAAATGGCAAGAGCAAGATTTCATCTTTTGTCTCCTGTCCTGAACTTCTCTGATACATGTCTTGAATTTTTATTCAAATTACTTTGGGTTTTAATTTATTCAGTCAAATGTCAACCAAGTGTTGTTTATCCTGTGGATTACATTCATGCTCACTGCAGAATTCTCTAACATTTGATTTCTAATTATTTTCTTGTTTATCCATGTGGTAGGATGTTTTGAATATTACCTTCTGACCACTGACCAGTTGGAATTATAATTTTCTCTCTTTCCTAAGCATCTGGTAGTAAAATTTGGCAGGCATATAGTCTTAGCAAATCTAATGACTGCGTTGCCACAGCTTTTATTCCATATAGCATTGTCTTCCCTAGGTATTTATTATGCTTAAACAAGCCAATGCATTTTGGCTATTGGAACTGAGCCTTGTACACAATGTACAACTGCAGCCTTTCTGACAGTCCTGAACACAAGACTATACAAAAGCATCTTGAGGCACATCTCCAAGGAATTCGAAATTAAAAGAAAGAGTTGACTGAAAACACTGTGAAACTGGTTTTACAAGAAAGATCAACCTTGAACTCCTGCCTGTTCTTTTCCACTATCTTCTATTCTATTTTAAACTTGTTTCTTCTACCCTCTTTGACACTCCTCTTCCTTCTTCCATGAACATAATTTTTGGAATTACTGAATAGCACTGAACCTCTCCTCTGTCCCTGACAACCAGACTGATTTAAACTTGGGAGGGGAAGAGAAACATGATATTGGGCAAAGACAGTGCAGACATTTGAAAAAGGCATTACGTCAAAGAAGAAAGGATCAGTTCTACCAGAGTGAAGAAGTGAGAACAGTCAATGGCACAGAAGATAATAGTCCAAAAAAAAAAAAAGTTTAACATGGTTAGAGAGTATATAGGAGCAAAGCAGAACTGTAAAGCTGAAAAGGAAGGTTGGGTCTAGATTATAAAGATGTGAGTGCCATGTTAAGGAATTGAGTCAGTGGAGGTTTCCAACCAGATGTGGAATACAATTGGATTTCTATTTTAAGAAGGGGTCTTTGGAAAATGTTTGGAGAATGGGCTGAAGAAAGAAAAGGCTGAAAATCAGGGAGACCCAATTAAGTAGTGTTCTAATATACAAGGTCAGAGGTGATAAGGGCCTAAAATAATGGGATAGAAGACACCAGAATTGAGAGATGTTTTTAATATAGGGTGGACAAGATATAGTGACTCATTAAAAATTAGAAGAGAAAGAGATGTAGGAATCCAAGATAGTTTGGGGTTGGTGGGTATATTAGTTTGTTAGGGCTACTGTAGCAAAGTGCTACAAACCAGTGACTGAATGATAGAAATCCATTTTCTCACTGTCTGGAGGCTAGAAATCAGAGATCATGTGTTGGCCATACTGTCTCTGAAAGTTTTAGGGAAGGGTTAGTCCCACTTCTCTCTCTGGTAGCTTCTGGTACTTCTTTGGCTTATATAGCATGATTCCAGTTTTTACATGGTGTTCTCTCTGTGTATGTGTCTGTCTTCTTACATGGCATTTTTTATAGAGAGACACCGGTCATATTGGTTAGGGCCCCATCCTACTCCATTATGACCTGTTCTTAACTAATTACATCTGTAATGACCCTATTTGCAAACCACGTCACATTTTCAGGGACTGTGGGTTATGACTTCAACACTTCACTTCTTAGAGAACGTAATTCAACCCATCACAGTCTGCTATCAAGACCATAGCGTAGAAACCCTTCCTGAGTTTCCGGCCAGCCTGCCCTGCCCTGTAGAATTCATATTTAAAACTGTAACATCAACTCCTACCTGAACTTTCAGCCTGCTGTCTTGCTCTGTGGATCTTGGACTTGTTAGCTCTCACAATTCCATGTGTCAGTTCCTTAAAATCTCTCGATATAGATGCAGTTATAGATGTAGATATAAATGTAGATGTGGATATCTCCTGTTCGTTCTCTTCCTCTGAAGAACCCTGATGAAGATAATGGGGGAGGCTGACTACATTTGGAAAGGTGGGGAAGACTTATAAAAAGTAAGAGAGACAGTTAAACCCTTGAGAACAGAGCAAGATTCAAGCCCCAGAAAGAAGTGAAAAAAAAAGAAGGGAGGAGGAAAACAATGCATATTTTCTGAAGTTCTAGGAGGTAACTCTATGACCAGTATTATTTCTATATTGGTTTGCAAGTTCACCACTAGAGCGAGGCCCAACCGACCCTTGCTTGCCATGCTGAAAAACAGTGTTCTAAACAAATTGAAAACATTGGTTGGATCATAAAATTACCAACACTTGACAATTAATTTTATTACCAACAATACTGGAAATTTCATAATTCAACCTAATATAAATTTGATTATTTACTTTCATGGAATCTACTTAGAAATGCAAGCTGTTTTTAGGGTGCCTGGGTGACTCAGTCGGTTAAGCATTCGACTTTGGCTCAGGTCATGATCTCACTGTTCGTGAATTCAAACCCCAAATCGGGCTTAGGGCTAACAAGGCAGAACCTGCTTGGGATTCTCTCTCTCCCTCTCTCTCTGCCCCTCCCCCGCTCATGTGCACTCTTTCTCTCTCTAAAAAAAAAAAAAAAAATTAAAATATTTAAAGTAAATGCAAGCTGTTTTCTTGAATTCCCTAGCACTGAATGCAATGTGTGACAGTTTGAGAGAGGTGTAGTCTGTAGAATCATGTGTTAGTCTTTGTCCTGGTTAGGTAGGAGCATTGTGGCTGGGCCACCTGTTTGGCACATTTAAGAATATCCCCTTAAAGGTAATAGCTAACAGCAGCGAATAGTTATCAAATGCAAAAACTGTGAAAACACGGTACTAGTCATCACACTTATCCACATTCATTTCTCAAAAAGCAGTGTAAAGTAAGTACTATTATCACTGGTATTTTATAGTTAAGGAAACTGAGGACTAAAGAGTAGAATGACTTGCCCTAAATGGTGGAGCCAGGAATTGAGTCCAGACATGCCTGACTTAAGAGCCTGTGCCCTGGTATCTTAAGTTATATAGTCCTGATACACTAGGTAGTATCCAAGGACTGCTTCAAATGGGAACTGGAGTCTAAGTTCCTTGGACGTGACTAGAGCAGGAAACAGAAGTTAATAAGGCAGAGGATCAGGTACCAGGGGTACCAAATTTTAAAAAAGCTTTTCTAAAATTTTATTTTGGAGAGACAGAGAGTGTGCGTGGTAGTGGGGGAGAGGGGAAGAAGGAGAGAGGGAGAGAGAGAGGATCTTAAGTAATCTCCAAGCTCAGTGAAGAGCCTGACATGGGGCTCGATCTCACAACCCTGGGCTCAGCCAAAATCAAGATTTGGACGCTCTACTTAACTGATTGAGTCACCCAGAGGCCTCTAGACAAAATTTTTAAAAGTTTTCCTGCTGTTTCTACTACAATACTTGCTCTTCATTTATTCATTCAAAAAATATTTATTAAATAGTATTATGTACCAGGTATTCATCTAGGTATGTGGGAATCACCTTTGAATGAAATAATAAAGATCTCTGCCCTTGAATAGTTGCAATCCTAGATGGGGAGACAGAAAATAAATAATAAACATAATACAAAAAAATTTCATGGCATATTAGAAGGCTATATGTATGCAGTGTATAAAATAGAATATAGATGAGTAAGGTGGCTCCTTAGTACTGTGGTAAGGTGGGAGGTAGGCAAGATTCAGTATTGCATAACATAGGCAGGGCTACCTTTAGTGAGAAAGTATATTTGGAGCAAAGACTTGAAGAAAGTGAAGGGATTAGTCAGGTAGATATCAGAGGGAAGAACATTCTCATCAGGGTAAAGTCACTAAGGCAAGAATGTATCTGACATGTCCTAAGAACATGGAAGCAGGGGGAGGAAAGAGGAGAATGGTGGGATGAGGATAGACCACAAGCAGGAGGCCTTGTGCATAGCGATGGGCCTTGTAGGCATGGTAATGACTTTGGCTTTTACTCTGAGTGAAATGGGAAAGAAGAAACCACTTCAGGGCTTTGGGCAGACAAATGATATGATCTGACATACTTTGAAAAGGATCACTCTGGTTACTGTGTTAAGCAAGACTCCAGAAGGTCAAAATGGAATCATAGCAACCTGTTAGAGACCATTTTAGTAATATAGCCAAGGGATGATGGTGGCCAAGACCGGTGGTAGTGGTGGGGGAAATGAGACGTCATAGGATTCTGGATATGTGTTGAAGGTAGAGCCAGTACAAATGTAAGATAAAGAGGAGGAATCCAAGTGACTGCGAGGGTTTTGCCTGAGCAGCTGCACAGAAGGACTGACCAGCTGACATCAATAAAGTTCTAAGTGGAGCAGAGTTTGGGAGAAGCGCATGAGTTCAGCTTTGAATGTGTTGAATATAATATGTCCATTTGACATCTGAGTGGAGATGTTGAATACGCAGGTAGCTATATGGGTCTGGGGATTGGAAAGAGAAGTCCAAATAGAGATGTATATTTGGGAGGCTTCAACATTCAGACATTCTAAAGCTGTGATTCTGGGCTATACTACTGAGCAACAACTTGAGATAGAGAAGAAAGGAGGCCCCAGGATTGATACCTAGCTCCCCACCCCATTCCCTTGGCATTAAGAAGTTAATGAGAAGAGAAATTGGCAAAGGAGACCAAGAAGGAATGACCAGGGAAGTTGGAGGAGTATCAAGGAATGGGTTGCCTTGATGTTGAAATAAAATGGAGTGAAAATCTCACGCGTGTTTTCACTTCCCCAGCCATTGGTTGAGTAAAGAGGACTCCAAGGAACCAGAGGAGTGCAGAATAATGAGGTCCGAGGAGCCTGATTGCTGGATGATGGCAGGAAGCTGAGGCCCTCGCTGCCAACCTGGTCTGTCATGAGGGCAAGAAGTAACATTGTACTGTATTAGGCCTTTGAGGTTTGGGAATTTTTTTTAACAGCTGTTAGCCTACCCTGACTAACACAAGAACCGTTGCCATTTTAAAGGTGCCAACATCTCATTTTGAGAGCTTTAACACATTTTAATTGTTGGTATACACATGAGTGTTAGTCATTATTAATGAGTCATTAAAGAAGTACTTGCACTTAGAAAAGCTATAGTTGAAGTGAGGATGTATTTGAAAAAGCAATAAAAACACTATGTTCAAAAAACGTATTTGTCACCAGATTCATGCTTTCTTGAACTAAGTCTGAAAAATTATTCCAAGTTAGGTATTATGTCTACCCTGGATTCTCAGTCTGAGTTGACCTGCCAAAGGCCAAGTTTCAGCACAGCCTGGTCCCATCATGGGCTTCTGTGAACTGGAATGGGTGATGGTGTGTTCTTGCTGCTCGCCTTTAACTAGCTCCTGAAAACACCTGTTACTGATGGGAAACTGTCAGGTATTTTTTTTAAAAGCTTATTATTGATCAAGCTTTGATTGACTGTTGTGGTTAAAGAAAGATGTCTGCCTTCCCCCAAGTGCATAATTTGGGATTATACTTGGAGAACTGATTGAAAAATTAGCATCGTAAACCTGAGGCTGATAGTGTGAGCACTGTTTGATGCATTTTGAACCCTAGACTATTCATTCTCAGGATTTTAAATTCTATCTAAACAAGGACAAGTTTGAATATCTTACAGTGGCTTTTCAACATACTTAGCACAATATCCAAAGATATTATTGTGATCTACAGGGCTTCACTTACTCCAGCTTCCTGCTGTTTTTCTACCTCCATCATGCTGGCCTCCCTGCTTTTCCTGGAGCATGCTATTCCTGACATCTGATCAGATCCTCTGCACTTGCTATTCCTACTATTGACCCACAAATTCACATGGCTTCTTCTTTCACTTCGTCCCTATCTTAGGTCTCCATGTTCATATTAAGTCTAAAATTAGAGTTCGCATCCCTGTCTGTCCCCATCCCCTGATTTATTTTTCTTTATAGCATTCGTGATTCACCAACATTAAGTTATGTAGCCATTTGTTTCTTATTGTCTAGTTTCTCCCATTAGAATGTAAGGTCCTTGAGGGCAGTAACTGTTTCCTTTACTGCTGTATCCCTAGCACCTAGAACAGTATCTAGGCCATGGTAGGAGCTAGGAAAATGTTTGTTGAATAAATGAATGAATGGATTAATGAAGGGTTACGGTCATGTGATTTCTCAAAACAATCTTATCTGCTCTTAGGAAAGACTAATTGTTCTTTTCTCACAGTACAAAATACCATGATGGTAGCTAACCTATGTAGGCTTTGAGCATAAGAAATTTTAGAAAATCTGAAAAAAATGCCTTTTGGCTTCAATTCCCCCTACACCCTCCTATCCATTCCCTATTACTTCCATATTTTATTTATTTATTCAATAAACATTCAATAAATGTAGATTGAGCATCATTTCCTCCCTAATCTAATAAAGAAAAAAGTTCCACCTCTCTGCTGATACTATATTTAGTGGAAATACTATCTTGAATAAGACAGGATTCCTTCAAAAACCCATTGGCTCTTCTTGCTCAAAACTTTCGAGGGTCCCAAAGGGGAAAAAATAAAAAAAAAAAATAGCTCTGTCTGCATTAGTTACTATCCAATTTGTAGCCACAGAATCTATTGGTTTTCACATTTCCATATTTGTGAGGCACATTAACAACCATAAGGAAATATATTAAATGTGAAAATGGTTACCTATGTGTCAATAGAAAGTCTGCTCAGAAAATGCTTCCTGCCACGGTGATTCACAGAATGCTGACTTACATGATTTCATAAACTCGGTTACCCGCTCGCAAAGTTATCTAGTGCTTAAAATGTAATAAGAGTTAGAGGCTTTTTTCTTTGTTTTCACTGTGAAAAACTGTGTTTCCTTTAGAGGAGCTCACAATTTATATACTGGAAATATATAAAAGAATTATGTGTCAACAAAATGATGTTTAAGGTTTTAAATCATCCTAACAGTCAGCCCTGAGACTTCCTCACTAGACATCTCAGAGACTTTATGAAAGTTTTATTCTACAATTCCCTGCTTGCCTTTACTCTTAGCTGCTTCTTCCAGCTATTCATATAGTTTGGAAAATAGAGTTTATATGCTTTAAGTTGCAAGGCATTTAGAATTTTCATAATCTCTTTATTGTGGCTGAAGCAGTCAAAAAAATGAAGTCTACTGTTGATAATATTTCACTGTGCTTTTACTACATTAACTGGAGCAAGAAGCTGGAACTTGTGGCATTTTTTAAATACTCTATTTTTAAGGAAGCTTTTACTATGAGCAAGGTATAGGGTAATTAAATTAGTTTCAAAATGCTCTGTAAAGATCCAGGAGCTGGGTAATAAGGAAGCTTTATAAAGAGCAAATGCTGAAAACAAGGTTCTTGAGAAGAGGACTTCTTGTTTTGTACTTTTCATAGCAAGCAGCCATGTGCTAAGCACTTGGTAGGTCATCGTTAAGTCCTTGTCTAAATTAATCTATAAAAGCATAATCAAGAACTGTACATAACATCAAATTTCAGATCCCATATTTCACAAGAGAGGCAGTAGTGTGGAAGAACTTCCTTTGCAAAATATCAGTTAAAAACGAAGTAACTTTAAGTCATTGATGAGATGGTTATACTCTCTTATTGTGTTTTTTTTTTTTTATTTTTTATTTTTTATTTTTTTTATTTTTGGGACAGAGAGAGACAGAGCATGAACGGGGGAGGGGCAGAGAGAGAGGGAGACACAGAATCGGAAACAGGCTCCAGGCTCCGAGCCATCAGCCCAGAGCCTGACGCGGGGCTCGAACTCACGGACCGCGAGATCGTGACCTGGCTGAAGTCGGACGCTTAACCGACTGCGCCACCCAGGCGCCCCACTCTTATTGTTTAATGTAAGTTTCCTTATGGTTAACCTGAGCTTGCAGCAGACCCCCATCTCCTGCCCCCTGTGGCCTTGTCTTATTGGGTTCCCCATTCATGGATTTCCATATCAATTCTATTTAGTGTTTACTGTGCTCCAGACACTATATCTGCTCTTTTACCCTTAGGAAGCTTACAGTCCAGGGGTAAAGACCAATGAGGAAAGAGGAAAATTCAGTGCTGTTTTAATTGCAATCCTTTACTTATTACAAGAACTAAGATTCAGGTCATACTTCATGTGTTAGAGAGATTATTATAGAGATTAATTATTATTAGAATATAAGCACACAATAACCCAGGGAAAGCTGAGCCTCCTGATTTCAGGAAAAGTGAGAATGGAAGGTAGCTCTGTATCCAGGTGGCTCCGGGATTTTGGTGGTTTCAGCAGCAGGAGTTCAGAGCCCTTACTATGGTCTCTTTACTTCTGTCTCTTACCCTTCTGCTTATGTGTGGTTTCTGCTCTTTCTCTCTCTGTTTTCTGGTTTCTGTTCTCTTGAAACTTTGTCTTGTTAGGGACCAGTCATGATTTTTCTCTACATGATGGGTTTTCACAATTTGCGCCTCCTTCTAACTTTTTGTATTTCTTGGTTCCAAATACTTATAAACATGACAGCATTGGTCCAGCTCATGTTTTTCAAAGCAACCCTGGCTTCCCTCTGACACGTGTGCCTACTCCTGATTTAATCAACTGCAACAAGGGGGTAAAGTCACATGATAAGAATAGGTCTATGAACTGTCTGTTCATCAAAGGCTGAAGGAGGAGGCATAGAACAGGCACTGTGTTGGTATGTCTACTTCAAATTTATCCTTATAAGTACTAGGATGTCATGGTACACAGAATTCCCTAGGGTTACAGAATGGACCCCTTGACCAAGTCTGAGAGTAGTCAGAGAATACCCCTTAGGGAAGATGACTCTTAAAGCAGTGTCAGTAGGTTTCATCAGTTAGCCAGGTAAAGAAGGAGTGGGGAGTTGTATTAGACAGAGAACACAGTATGAGTAAGGAATAGGAGCAGGAAGAAATGTGTTTCAGGGACTGAACCAGACAGAGTTTAATCTTCCTGAAACTGGAATAGTTAAGCCCAGAATGGTGGGAGGTAAGAATAGAGCAGACAGGACCTGCTTAGAATGCACAGTGCAAGTAATGGGAACAATCGTCTTATGTGAGAGAATTGCTAAGATCACATTTACATTCTAGATACATCATCCAGAGAGCAGATAAATGGTGTATATGAACATGGCAGGACTAGAGGCAGAGACATAAGGTAGGAGGATAGTTCAGGTAAGAGATTTAAAGAATTCCAACTGGAAAATGGAAGTAGGAATAAGAGGAGGTCATATATTGCAGAAATATTATTTGAGTACAATCAAGTATACTAGGTAACTAATTAAGATGTGGTGGGTAAGGAAGAGAGAAAAGCCCATGCTTGTTTGACCAAGTTGGTCGATGGTGGCGTCATGGTTGAGATGGGTAAGAAACAAAGGAGACTAGGGGCACTTGGGTGGCTCAGTTGGTTAAACATCCAGCTCTTGACTTCGGCTCAGGTCATGATCTCAAGGTTTGTGAGTTCGGGCCCCACCTTGGGCTCTGCACTGACAGCACATAGTCTGCTTGGGATTCTCTCTCTCTCTCTCTCTCTCTTTCTCTGTGCCCCTCCCCGGATCATGTGCTCGGTTTCTCTCCCTCTCAAAATAGATAAATAAACTTAAAAAAAAAAAAAAGAAACAAAGTAGACTAGCTCTGGGGGAAGAGTGTTGGGAGAGAGTTGAGACAGAAGGAGCTGATATGTTGGAGGTACCTGGGAGGTACCTGGGAACCAAGTATGGAAGAAGTAAATGACTCAGAATAAGAGGGAGAGAAATAGCATTTTAACCAGTGTTTTTCTTCATATTACTGAGAGAAAGTACAGTTGGAAGTTGAATAGGTGGGGCAAGTGTGAAAGAGTGAACTTAACAGTTCATCCAAAAAGAGATGTAGATTCATTCTCCTAGTCACAGATGACCACACCATCTGGTGTCATGAGAACCACATGCTCCCAACTTAAGATCTTTCTGGACCTCCAGTAAAATCCATTCCTTTTGATCCTGATGATATAGTAGGAAGGTATTCATTGAACTAACAGGAAAGGGTAGTTTGGGACACTGAGCACTTCACTATTCTTTGAACAGATACCTGCCCTGTGGCGTACTCTATTAGATAATTTAGAAGGCAAACTTTGCTTGTTGCTTGCAAATGAATTTGATAAATTGAAGAATTACTTAGGAAAATGAGGTACGTGGGAAACGTTGAGGTTAATAACAAAAGAAGGAAAAAGTCGAACTACCAAAGGAATAGAATAAATGATTGGTTTACTTTAGGTAAGAATGGCAGAAAAAGACAGGTCATAGTGAACTGCAGATTGAACAGGATTCAACAATGTAAAGAAGCAAGTGTGATTTTAAAATATCAAAATCAATCATATTATCAAAAGATCTAAATAGAAGTATAGCATATAGGAACAAGCAGAGATTCATCTTCCTGGGAAGTCAGATTCCTAATCGAATACTGTATCTATTAGTTATTCAGTTCTTACCAACAGAAACAGACTCTGGATATGATTTAGCATGATTTCAATTATAAATAATAGAAAATCTAAATCAAAATGGCTTCAACAAGAAAGGGAATCTACTGCTTCATATAATCAAAAAGTTCGAGTTCCAGATATCTTTAAGGATGTGGTTTCTTTGTTTTCATTAAGGTTATCAGAACGTTGGCCTCATCCTAAGACCAATTTCTCTTGTGATGGGAAGGTAGATCCTGGTACTGATACAATGAGGTTTGCATGCTTCACATCCCATGAGAAAGAACAAGTTTTAAGATGATTCCCACAGAAGATAGAGGTAACCTCTTTCTCAGAATCCCCTCCCAAAACATGTCTTCTATTTGGCCTAAATTCAGTTACGTGTCCATTTCTGTACCATTTGCTGTGGCCAAAGGGAGGGGATGTGATAATTAGCTTGAGTCATTCAAGATCCATCCCTAGAGAGAGAGAGAGAAATGCAGTCAATTCCACATCACATGCATGACTGGGATGTCTAGGGCCCCATTAGGAAGAAGCAAGGGGGACTGCATGTGGGAGATACAACCAGCAAATGTCTGCCACACCACTTAAGCAGGAAAGAATGTTTTGGGGAAGCCTGGAGGGTAGCTCAGCCTGATGCTTCAGCTTCCTGAGGGAAAGCCTAGAGAATCCACCCTGGAAATAGGACAGCAACTAGGCCAGCTCCTAGAGTCTAGGGGCCGAGGTAACAGGGACCAGTTAGCAGTTATTTCAGAGCACGCTGCCAGAATGGACCAATGAATTGTTTTCACCCTCTTATTTTACTCTATGTAACAGTTAAACTCACATTAGAGAGAGTTGGCCAAGGTTGGTTGATGTGCCCACAACTCAGCTAAGAGGGGTCGGAGAACCTTGACTGATGGTCCCAAGAGAACTATTCATAATGGAAGACAGATAATTATTTCTGAGGACATTGAGATAATTTTCTTTTTTTTTTTTTTAGTGTTTATTTATTTTTGAGAGAAAGAGACAGAGCATGATTGGGGGAAGGGCAGAGAGAGAGGGATACACAGAATCTGAAGCAGGCTCCAGGCTCTGAGCTGTAAGCACAGAGCCTGATGTGGGGCTTGAACTCACCAGCCATGAGATCATGACCTGAGCCGAAGTCGGGTGCTCAACCGACTGAGCCACCCAGGCGCCTTGAGGTAATTTTCTAAATAAAGGGAGAAGGGAGTCTGGGTTGTCCCAAATAATTGTCCACTACAAGCATTATTATATTCCAAATATAAAAGGGGTATAACAAACTTAGAATGGCAGAATTAAGTAGAGAAGATAATTATAGGACAGGCACTTTTTGACAGAAAACGTGCTATTCACATTTTTATGGAACACCTAATGTATGCAATGTGCTATGTTGATATAAAGATTTTATGATGTCTTTTCTACCTTTCTGGATAATGCAATGCATTTTAGAGCTGGGAGGAAAGAAACTTAAAGTTCATGCAATCTGCCATCTTATTTTTAAGGCAAAGAGAACAAGGTAAAGAAAGGTCAAATCATGAATTTTGACACAACATTATTCTAAACTATCTGCAGTCTTTCTCTTATTCTTTATCTACCCACTTAGTTCTGCAATGGTCATAAACCAAATACATTTCAGAGAAAGGGCCCAGAATTATCTCAGGTTGAAGATAAGGCTGAGAAGTGATTGGAACGTCTTCTTTATCATCAAAAGGGCAGGTCAGAACCCATTGTTAAGACTCTAGTTCTTCCAAGTCACTTCAAACCAAGAGTCGCCATTTGGAGGAACAAGAAAGTTTGCTTCAAGGTCTTTCAGAGAGATATGGTGGCCGTGAAGGCTGTATGCTTAAGAGCATACCCTCTTACCTGAGGACCAAGAAGAAAACTAAATTAAATTAAATTAAAAATAAAATAACTACATATGACTTCCATATAGTTATGCTTTCAAACAGAAGAAGGTGAGAGGGGCAGTTTCTCTGACTTTTAAAGGTACCTTCTGCTCCTCAGATTCTGTAGCTTCAAGGCTCTTTCTTTGTATTTTAGTTCAAGAAATGCTTTTTTCATGTGCTCCTTTTAATCCGTTTGCTACTGTAGTACATTTAAACATCAGCAGATGGGGCCCTTGGTTCCTTTGAAGAACGTCAGGCTTGAATTTCGTTAATGTCTGTGGCCCACATGAATCTTTCTTGTTGTTTTACAGCATGTTAAATTTGCACACTCTTTATAGTTCACAAACCTTTATTTAATCAAGAAAAAGAAAAGTCACTGACAAGAAATTCCATTTTTCCCTCTTCCACTGTTCTATAGGGATAAGTCACAAATGGAAAAAATAAGTATAATGTAATACCCAGACATCAGCATCTTTGAAAGGGCAAGAGAAGTCAATGTCAAAATTAATCTGTTGTCCTCAAATCGGGAAGCTGTGTGGGAGGCTTTCACTGCACTGGACCACAGGTGACAGGTTGCATCCAAGTTACCTTCCTTCTGGATTACTTTCTTTTTTTCTTTCCTGAATTTCATTTTATAAAGGCATTGTGTGAACTCGATGGTTTTGAGCACTCACCAATGATTTTTTTTTTAAAGTGACGTTTGTCGATAGTCCATAAAGAGAACAACCGGTCCTCTGGTCTATGCACCTGTTCAAGTGGGTAAGTTGCCGCTTCTTCAGCGTGAGATCCTTTCCCAGGAAAAATGTAACAGCCCTTTGAGGAGGGAGTGTGGTTTGCAGGGCAGAAGAGAAGGCAGCATTGAGCCCTCCTGGAGTTCTCACTTAATTTTCTGCCTGGCTTTTTAACCGGACCGTGCTCTGAGAATTAATCACTGTTTCTCTTGTGTCCCCCCAAAAGGGATGACCCAGAATTTTATTTTTGGCAAAGTACCATGAGATACCCAGAGCGAAAATGTTTCCTATGTGTCAAGCTTGATTATGTAAATACTTACTTCATTGTGCTTACTGCATCTCCGATTAGTATGATTTAATTGATAGATTGAAGGCATCTTCCTTTGTGTAATTAATATTTGTGTTGTAAATAAGCTCTTATGCTTGGACAGATCTTAATAGCAGATTTAAAACCCACTAAGAAGACTAAGGGTACATCACTGATAGAAGAGATAAAATTGGGACTCCTTTTTGTCATGATTCTGAGTTTAAACAAATAGGTCTGTTTTCCAACATTACTGACACCTCTTAAGAACTGATTTTAGCTTGAAAGACCGCCTATATATTTTAAGGTACATTACAGATCACACTCATTTCCAAATTCTGGTCTTAAATAGCTCATAAATCAGTGAGAATGAAGTGTCTTCATTGATAACATTCTCTATATTTTTAGAAATTTGCAACCTAATGTGGCAAATTGGGATGCAGTTTGCAGATTTAGGATTTACGGAGTTTACACTGATGAGACTAATGTATTACTTCTGGGTAGAGATGATGTTTGCCTGTGTGGTTCGCCTGAAGCAAATTTTAGGGAGGAATTGTTCATTTCTCCTCTCCTTTTGTGCTGACATGCTAAGTGATATATACGGAAATTGTGTGCACTACTTGTGCCCTAGTCTGAAGAACTGCTTGTGGGCAAATTTCATTAGTACTTGATTAGTACTTGTGCTAATTAAGCCAGGCACAATTTTGCCTCCAGTCCTAGTATGATGAGTTAAGGCTGGACTGAAAATGTGGCCCTAAATGCATATGTTAGAAGCCCATAAAGCCCATATAATCCCACAGAGAATTCTCACTTGACTCCCCCATTAAGGGTCTGAAAAAGTGGAACAGAGCACTCCTTTTCCAGTGCAATTTGAGTTCACCCAGATATGTGATATGCTAATGTTTAGATTAAGCAGATGGCAAGGAAGGCAGTTGTTAGTTGAGGATTGTTTTTCCCTTTCTGCGTATTATTTTCAAACAAACAGCTTAAGAGGTAAGTTACTCTACCTCTTCCCCTTGCTTCCCCTTGAATTAAAATAATAATAAAAAAAAAGTTAGAAATTCCCGCTTGTATTATTATCATCCTATGGGCCCAAGTGTGCCCATCTTAATTGGGATGTGGTGTAAGAGTGGTTTCCACTGTTTTGGTGACTTGTCTGCTATTTTTGTCATTTCAAAGAAAAGGGAGATAGGGCTTGGCTGAGTCGAGGAAGGGAGAGGAGGTGAATTTGGAAACAAAAGCTGCTTGGAACAGAAGAACAGATGTTATGCCTCCAAATCCTTGTCTAATTTCTCCTCAGGGCTCGGCAGTGCTGGCCCCGATTTTCCTGCTTTTCTGTGGTCCCTCCTCCTCCTCCTCCACCCCCTGCCTTCTCCACGAGTTCTCCCCCCATACTACCGCCTTTGCAATTTTGGAGTGTTCCCTATGAGTTTTTGTTACATGCATTATGATGAGGCATCTTGAGTCACTTTATTAAAAAAAACTTTAGTAACCTTCAGAATTCCTCAGACCTTGCTCAGCCTCTCACAAATGAATAGGTGGAGTTTTAAGTATCAGGTTTATCATTTATAGAATCATAAAATTTTAGAGCCAGGAGCAGATATCATTTCATCTCACTCCATTTATATTTTTAGCAAGAGATTTTGAAGACTCTGGAGTGGCGGGAAAAAGTAAAGGTGGGAGTGCAAGAGGCAGAGACAGAGACAGGGAGGTGAAGAAATTTTAGGAAATTTTGTTTTTATTATTTGTTGTTGACACATTTCCTTTGGGGATTTCTCCTGCGACTGCAGAAAGTATTTAACTGCTTTTCAATTACGTTTGAATGCTAGGCTGACCTTTCTTTGAACGCAACTCATTGCTTCCATAGGCTCCAGGGTTGATTGGCTCAGCTGGGCTAAGTGAACAAGTCTGTGAAACCCACCCTCACCTGTACCCATCTTTCTCCTTCTCTTACCTGGGAAAGTGGCTCTCCTTTCAGCCAAGACCAGGCGTGGTCGCTGCTGTCTGGATCTTACTACCCTTCCTGTGTTCTCAAGACATTAGCTACCTCCTGCCCTTTACTGCTGTGTCAATTTGTCCTTCTCTATTAGATTATCCCCCATGGCCTACAGAACCCAGCATGCACGATGCATGGGCCGTGCATTTCCCTTCTGGTGTCATCTCCATTTCTTTACTCCCCTTTTTAGCAATGATCCTTGAGTGTTGTCTACACAAGTCATTTTTATTTTCTTACCTCCTTTTTGCCCCAACCCAGTATATCCATTGCCCCAATTCCAGTATGGCTTCTGATCCCTTTAATTCACTGGAACTACCCTTGCTGGGGCAATATACAGTTTCTTGGTAATGACAGATCTGTCTTACATTTTTCTGTTTTCATCTTGTCTTTTCCCAGCCCCTCTTGAGGAACTTCTCCTCTCTGAGTTTCCATGATGCCACCTTCTCCTGTTTTCTTCCAAACTCTCTGGCTCTTTTATCTCATTCTCCCTTTTGGTCAGAAACTAATGTCTATTTTGGTCAGTGAACAAATTCCATATAATGCCTAATATGGAGTCTGGTATATAGTAGGCTCTCAAAAAATACTGTGCAAGTGAATAAATGAGATAGTTTCAATTAAATGAGCATCATGCTTTTTACTCTAGAGATGAGATGTGCAATAGCCATGTGCAGTTATTTAAATTTAAATTAATTAAAGTTGAATAAACTTAAAAACTTCATTCTTCAGTCATACTGGTCACATTTCAAGTGCTCAATGGCCACCTGTGACTAGTGGCTACCGTACTGGACAGTGCAGCTTTTTTGAACATTTTCATCATTGCTGAAAGTTCTATTGGCCAGTGCTGTTCTAGAAAGTTTAAATTCAAGTGCGGTTGCTGGAGCCTGGGCCATGAAGTCATAGAGAAATGGGCAAATGATTGTATGATTCTACAGTCCTACAAAAACACACAGAACAAATGCTCAACTAGGACAATGAGATATTTTAAACACAATGAAGCAGGAGAGTGTAGTATCCTAGTTAAATGCATGGGATTGGCAATGGACAGATTTGACCTAGTCCTGTAATACTATTTGACAACTATATGTCAAGAGCAAGGGTTCTACCCATTTTGTTCCTCTGTCTCTCAATTTTCTTACCTGTAAAATGGGGCTAATGGTCATACTTTTCTCATAGGAAGAGATGGAAGAGATTGGTATACATAAAGTATTTAGTATTGTTCCTGGCACAAAGGGAGAGGTCAGTAAGTGACGGCTATTATTATTATTGTTGTGGTATGTATATCTTCAGGATGAAGACACATGTTCACACATCTGTTCTTCCATCCTGTCAGTGTTCATGAACCCTGGTGTCTTTTTAAAAAAAATAACATACCAACAGTGAGTCAGGGGTCATACATAGTAGACAGATTTGATAGGAGAACAGGATTAGAAATGAGAGAGCCTTGAAGAGTAGGATTTACCTGGCAAAGTTTGATACAGGATGAGTGCACTTTTCTAAGATGATCCGTTTTCAGCTTGGATCTCTGTATCCACCGTGGCCACACCTCAGAAAGGCTGGCTGTAATAGTTTCCACCAGGAGTCTACATGTTCCTCCCTGACTTACAGTGTCAGGTATTTGTTCTTTTTGGGCTGACAACACAAGGAGATGCTGTTGTTTTCCCCAGGGAGAGTGCCCGAATCCACATCATGGATTTGCCTGTGTTCCTCTAGTGGGTCTTATGGGTTTCTTTACAAAGGTATTGTCCAATCAGTTCCTTGTAACATGCACATAACCACCCACGATTTTCAGTTCCATTGCAAGAATGCCAGGGAGTTAACCAACCTGTCTTTGCAGGCACTGACAGTCTCAGAAGAAGCACTTCTGCAGGTACTTGTCACTTGTAGTTTGACATTTCTGACTCACTGTGCCCCATAAGCATGAATTTAGAAATTCCTTTAGGAAGGATTTACATTTCACAAATTTTAGAATAGGTCTGATTATCATTTGTAGTCTCAGATTCAGATTTTCTTTCTTATTAGAGACTTATTCAGCCCAGGTCAGCAGTAGTGCCTATGAAGGGAATTGGGTTGCCAGGTTTAAACATAGAAAGTGGCTTTGACACACCTGTTTAGGGATTTACTAATTTCACAAGTGCAGTAATTTGAGCAAATCACATGTGAACCACCCCCCCCTTTTTTTAGCATCCATTAGTAGCAAGAGCCCTGACTGCCTCTATCCCTACCCTCCATAGCACCAGACCCAGCTGCTATTAGTAGATTCCACTAATGAGCTGCTTCATCTTCAAAAGTTCTCATGGTCAGCTTTTTATAAAGTGTTTTAATTCAGTTTGATATATACTGGAAATAGAAGATTAATTCAATTTTGTATTGTTTTTTGTTGTGTTCAGATATGACTATAAATGACTAATTTCAATATTTGTAACATGTCCATCATCATCCTGATCTCTGTGCCTGCTCAGTTCACTGGGTTAGGACTTGAAACCAGTGGGTGCTTCAGCCCATGGCCCTGTCAAGCTCTCTAACCTTGCCAGATGGTTACTGTCACTAGGGGGACAGCTAAACATCTCTATAGATCATGGCAAACCTTGTCTGAAACACAGCTCAGGGCTTGCCCTTCTATAGTATACTAGATGGGCTAGTATACTATCTTCCTTTATAAATCACAGCATACTCTCTGGGCTTTAACTGCATAATATTGGGGTTACAAATGAAATTACAGCCAGAATTTTTAACTGGGCACCACAAAAGATGGTTTTCTAAGTGAGAAAAAGATCAACTAGTAAACCTTTGGCTCTTTCCAGCAATATTTCCATCCATACTCACCATTAAATAATATATAAAGTAATTTTATGATTTGATGCATATGGAATGCTCTTTATACAGACCTAGGAGATTAAAAAGATAAAATGTTTCCCTCTCTATTGCTGAAATAGCCAATGAAAGAGAAGGAAGACTGACCGACAGCAGACTGCTTCCTACAGGGAATATATTAAGTATCCCCAAAATGAGAATGTTAGTTCCAGGAACAAAGAGTTAGTTCATTTAAATGATTATTACTTTATCTTTATGGTCTCACTTGCTTTTTTTTTTTTTTTTTTTTTTTTGCTTCCACAGTTATTTTTTTGTATTTTTCTTTGAGCCACTGTTTCCGTTCTTACCAAGTATTTACAATTTCTTTCAAGTGAGATCAAATGGGATTGCACTTCCTGTTTTGTGGGGGTTGGCTCCACCATTGAAAATTATGAGTGCCAAGCAGAGAGAATCGGGTAACTAAAGGGAGATTTCTCCCTTTAGAAGGAAAAGCTGCATTTTAGTTGAAAAGGAAAGACAATGCAGCTGTTTTGAGTAGCTTACATCTTTAGAAATGCTAATGAATGTGATTGAATTTCACTGAAAGTGGGGCTGAACAGTTCAAGTCAAAAAGAAAAAGGAGTTTTGAGGAACTGGTCTCATTTAGAGACAAAGATCTTATTTACAGTAACTTTATCCTAAGATCTCCATTTGCTGTGCTCCTAATTTAAAAATACAGAGCCAAAGCAAAAAATGTTCACCTAAGCTTTTGGCTCTTATCAGTTTTCTCTAAATGTCTTTTTTTTTTTTTTTTTTTGGAAAAGCATTGTTCTCTAATAATAATAAGTTCAGGAAATTTGGTGTCAAATTTTGCTAGCCCTTCCTCGTTTAATTGAATAGGGCATGTGAAAGGAAGAAACAATGCAGGCAGGCAAAAGGAGACATTCGCCTCCGGTGAAGAACCGGTGGTATTGCTGAAGGGAACCTTGAGAGCAATGGAGCTGTGTAATTACCTAGGATTACAGTTGTTACTCTTCATTATACATGAATTTTTAAGGATAACAATTGATCTATCTGTCTAGGCAACAAGCTCTCCATTTTTCAGGGATTTGGAGGGAAGTCTTAGATATTGTTAAATAACAAAAATTCAACTGAGCAAATTTGAAGATCTAATTGGCCTTATTCAATGATTCATGAATCCGGCAGCATCCCATCCAGTGAGTGGAAAGGAGCTCCATGGAGCTGTAGAAAAGGAGAGGTTTTTACAAACAGAAAGGGGCTGGACAAAAGAAATGATTAGCAAAGAGTGCATTGTTTGAGGCCAGGTCCCTTCCTAAGGGGAATAGAAGGGGCCTACTGGGCAGATTATCTCACTAGTGCTGACCAGGTAATTCTGTGTTGACTTGTTGAAGTTTGCTTTCCTTGGGGGCCGAAACTGCAGTTAGGTTGGACATTCAGGCTTGGTTTCTGGATGTGGGGTTTAGCACAAGTAACTCCATTTGGGGCCTGTTGTCTCTTTTTAAACAATATCTACAAATGGTAAACTTAGTCTGTTTTGGGTTGTTAGTCTTCCTGCAGTGAAGCCGCTCATGACTGGGAGGTAGTGAAGCATCCGAAACCAAAGACGGCAGGGAAGACAGATATTAGGAGGCTCTGAAGAAATCTCTGATCTTAACATAACTCAGGCTCATCTTCCTGACTTCTGGCCCATGTTTCTCTTTCAGTCATGCTTTCTTTGTCCTTTTCTCCATCTTTTCCATTATCTGAATTAGTTCAGAGTCAGTAAAATAAAATGCTGAAATAAAGAATTTGGAGGATTGCTTCCATCTATCCGCCCCCATGATAGTAGGGATTTTTGCCTGTCTTTGCTGTTTTTGACACTGATGGGACCCTGATACTTAGAACAGTACCTGGCCCTCAGTAAATATTTGTGAAGGAAGGCAGAAGAAATCTTGCTGGTAACTTGCTACTTCACCTTTATGCTACCATTAGGATCTAGCTGGCGTATTATACCTAGGGCTACCTAGCTTTGAGCAGGATAACGTGGCCTCCTTGTGCCTACACATGATAAGAGCTCAGTAAATATTGAAGGAAAGAAGGTAGAATGGGAGGAAGGTTACAATTAGCTTCAAGCAGGCTGACACCAATCTACTAATTTAGACGATAACTTCAGAAAAATAACTGAAATACTGTGGATGAACATGCCATTACCTCCTCAACATTAAGTATGTAAAATACTCCCTGCATTTTGGACAAATGCATTTCTTTAAGATAAGAACTCTTTGCTTTATCCTCTTTGAATGTAGGGCTGTAACTATCTCTTTGACTACACAAGCATTTTGGCTTTTGGTAGTACTGTGGTGTTATGTATGGTTGTGTTAAAAGATAAGAAGATTGATGAAGACCCTTAGGAGAATTTCTTAGGATAGATAGAAATCTTTAAATGGAAATATTTGTCTACATTATGGTAAAAATTAATCTGAGTAAATTTAAACTTAAATCTATATGCAACAAGGTTTAGGAATGCAGATTCTCTGCTTATGAGAAGTGGTTTCCATTGGACCAAAGAAACTTACTTATTTCTTTGTCCATTCATTCACTCACTGAACAAACACATGAGAGTCTATTCAGTATAAAATACATTGTGATAGACCAAAGGAGAGAAGGAATGCATCCAGAATGATTTTCACTATCTTTCAAAATACACTGTTTTACACTCCATCTTCAAATCCCTAAAGTCTCTTAGATTCAATGCTATGATCAGACCTATTTATTTTCATCAGCCTCTCTCATGGTAGAATTAAGAACATGTGCTCTAAAGATCATGCGAGGTCTAGTTGAGTAAACTTGAGTTTGGAGAATAGATTTAGAGTCTATACGCCTTTGACAAAATAAAGATAGGGGGGAAGTAAAGATGGCAAAAATCAGTGAAAAAAGTAGGCACCTGTGAAACAAAGAGACCTAGGCACTGGTTACCTATGTCTCTGTGTGAATCTGGCTGGAAATGTCTACTAGGCAAAGGGGCATGATCAACTGGAAGTAGATTGGCAATTCAGCAAGCATAGCAGTGGGGCAGAACAAGAACAGAGGAATTTCAGAATACCCTTCTTTAACAGAGAGGGGCAGGGTGGGGCATCTATGAAGAGAAATGCATTGGTTAAGGTCCAGGATGGGTCTTCTCTAGTCAAAGGCAAACTTAAAAGGATAAATAGTGAAGAATTTAAAGTGGGGTGCCAATCGAGTACAGGAGAACAAAATGTAAAGCAAATGAAACTCCCAATATATTACAAGGATCTTACTGGTACGTTAAATAATTTTTGACTTACATGCGTGTTTACAGTGATCTACTCATATCTACTTTTGGATCAGACTGATTAAGTAGAAAGGTAAAGAGAGGGTTGAAAACAACAGGAATGTTTTAGGTACTAAAAGAGTTTTGGAGAAAGAAACCCTGATTCCAGAAATAAATATTATTTAACCAGAAGAAGCATGTCGAAATTAGGTGTGAAAAATAGCCAACTTCTCAGTCTCTAGAGATGATTATAGGGGCCATTGTACTATGTGAAGGTAAAATTTAACAGTTAGAAATGTTGGATTGGGGATCCCTGAAGAGATTATGGCATCCCATCTTTAGTCACCTTTAAGAACACAACTTTTGCCTTATATTGTTTTACCCAGAACAAAGAAGCATGCATCTGATGTCATGTAGGCATTCTTTTCAACTCTGAATTTTGTGAATTGAACATCAGAAACCAGAGTTAGGGTGCCTGCGGGGGCTCATTTGGTTAAGCGTCTGACTCTTGATCTCAGCTCAGGTCATGATCTCATGTTCGTAAGATCAAGCCCTGTGCTGGGCTCTGGACTGATAGCATGGAGCCTGCTTGGGATCCTCTCTCCTCTCTCTCTGCCCCTCTCCCATGTGTGCACACACTCTCTCTCTTTCTCTCTCTCTCAAAATAAATAAATAATTTTTTTAAGTAAGAAAAAAAAAAAGACACCAGAGATAACTGAGCTTGAGTAATAATGTAGGTAAAAGGCAAGGTCAAGAGCTCGAACAACAGAATCTGACAGCAGGGTCTAAAGGTCTGCCTGATGCTCCTACTGTGATGCTAGTGAACACGTAGGCACACTCGCCTGCATGAGGTTCTGGTGTGGCAATACGTCCCTGGCCAGAAAGCAAAGGAGAGTATGTTTACATAACAACTACATCTACATTTGATCTTTATGTCCAGGACGGTCAAGGGAAATGCATCAGCATTTGCTTCTATCATTAGATATGAGAAGGTCCTGCTTATCCTCTATAAGCCAAACCTGACAGTTCTTCCTCATTTTGTTGTATTCAGCTGCTTTTGGAAAGCTACTTTGGTGCTTGGAGCTGCTGCCAACCTTTTTCAATATAAATTAAAAGTCACAAGGCTCTGCCACTTCTCTGCATGTGTTAAAGAGTTGCAAAAAGCCATTCTGAGTTCACTTTCCTTAAAGAGTCCTTTTTATTATTCACATCGAAGCTGTCAATTCAAAAAGGCTTGTTATAAATGGATTAATTTATGGCAAGATTGTTGATTGACAGGAAAAAGTTTGTTATGTATGGATTTGACATCACAACCATGCATAGCCAATTTTCCCACTAACAGCTTCTTTATGGAAGAATTCTTCCAGCCACATTGCATAAACAGCTGTTGGAAACACCTTTGCATCGATCATTTGTAATAGTTTATTAAAGTGGTACCTGGCAACATGTCTATATAGTTAAAGGCTTGCTCATTACCAAACCCCATTTTTCAGGAGTTTATTACTCAAGCTTTTCAAATCGTATCACACTCAAGCCTCATGTGTGAGCACTCACTCTAGGCATTGTTTCTTTTGTTAGTGAAGGTTCCAAAGCAGGGGCCTCACTTCTTAGGAAGTGGCATGGACTGCAATTGATTCTGCTTCTGATTTTTGAAAAAAGTTTCTCTTCTTATAATCTTTTTTCTATGAAAAAAAAAAAGAAATGCTTATATCTTTTCTTCTCTAGAAATAAATATTTATTAAAAAAAAGAGAGGTCCTGGGGTGCCTGGGTGGCTCAGTTGGTTAAGCGTCCGACTTCAGCTCAGGTCACTATCTCGCGGTCCGTGAGTTCAAGCCCCGCGTCGGGCTCTGGGCTGATGGCTCAGAGCCTGGAGCCTGCTTTCGATTCTGTGTTTCCCTCTCTCTCTGCCCCTCCCCCGTTCATGCTCTGTCTCTCTCTGTCTCAAAAATAAATAAACGTTAAAAAAAAAAAAGAGAGAGGTCCTAATTATCATAAGGATGCCCTTACAGTTTTTTTAGTTTATACTTTCATGCGCTTGTACCATATTTGGAAGCTTATCTCGATCATTTAGATGCTTGCTATTTTCCTTCCTCTGTTCTTTGCTGTTCTCCTTTCCCCGCAAAACAAAATCCTCCTTAACTGGTTTTCCCCTTTGTCTTTGAATCGAAGGACAACTCTCCTTCCTTAAAGGTTGTATGTACTGCATAGCAGGTAAGAAGATGGGCTTATTATTGAGACTCCAGGTTGAAAATGCCAGCTCTTTTACAGGCCATGTGAGCACAGGCAAGTTATTTTGCCTGTGCAGTCCCTGTTTCTGCTTCCTCATCTTAAAACAGGGACAATAACAGTACCAACTTTTTAGGTTTGTTTTAAGACCTAAGTAAGCCACTATGTGTAAAGAACTTAACATAATGTTTGGCACATAGTGAGAGATCAATAGCTGGTTGCTGCTGCCCTCAAATATAGAGCAAGACAGAATGAGTAGCTGATACTAATTCTCCTGCATCCTTGGAATGCCTTTGAGCCTTCTTCCAGGGTCAGGACACATTTTCTTACAAATATCGATATCCCTTAGCACCTCCATAGGATATTGGCAGCTCTTTTTGGCAGCTTCAGTGGCAATGATGCCTCCTGCCCCAAACCTGGTATACACTGGAGCTTCCTCACAGGGGGTAGAAGAGGAAGGTGCATAATGAACTGTGATACTCCATTAGCCTGGATAAGCCCCAGAGCATATGAAGAGCTAAAGGAGCCAGCTGGCTCCCCAGTAAGCCCTGGTTCTGCCAAGACCCACTGATTGCTGACGAGGAAGCAAAGAGGAAGCCCTGGTGTTGGAGGAATGAGGAGGGCATTTCCCCCCCAAGATTACAAAGTCATTGGCTCAAGCAAACTGTGAGGATTGAAAGAGCTAACGAACGCTTTGAAATCCATCGAGAAAGACGTTATTAAAATCCACTGTATTAGTCTGTCATTTTTAATCTCTTGGGTATGGGTCTTTGAATAGGGTGGGAGCAAACTTTCTTGTTGATGATTTATAGAGTGCCTGAACTGACTTCCAGATCACAGTCATACACTGCATGCAAAGCAGTATGCTAGGCTTCCTCCAAATGATCAGAGTTCCACAGCTGGATTCTTAAAAAAAAAAAAAAAAAAAAAAAAAAAAAAAAAGCTGATGCTACAAATGTTATTGGTGAAAAAAAAAACGTGTAGGGTTTATTTCTCTTCTTTCCTTTTTTTTTTTTTTTTTAAGTTTATTAAGAATGAAAAGACCTCTACAGCTTGGCTTTACTTGTTATTTTCCCAGATATTTAAAAGAAATTCATAGGCAAAAAAAGTAACTTTTTCCAGCCAAAATGCAGCATTTTTCCTTCTGTCCTCACAAAAGTGTTGCTATCTGTGTCAGTTATAGAGAATACATCACCCTCTTTTCCTTGGAAAATGCTCCTTTTGTGGCTGGTGAAAATAACAATTCTCCTACTTGGCATGCAAATTCTCATGGGAATATGGTTTTGTTCCAGAAAAATATTACAAAGTAGAAATTGAACATGTCATGATGTATTTTCAAAATTATCAAAAACGCTCATGCAAAGAAGGGGGCAGTCTTTGACATCACTATGAAAACCATATGCAGCATTGTAATGTCCAAAATCATGACTTCAGAGACTCTTGCTTTAGTACATGCACCTGAGAATATTGTTTCCTTCTTTTATTTTCATGAGAATCAAACTTCAAACAAATAGAACTAATCAAACCAGACAGTTCTCAGTATAGGCAATAAAAACAGCTGAGGGATCTTATTTAGAGGTACCAGTAATTCATGAGCTCTGCTATCTTGATACCATTTGGTGATCTGCTCACCTGTGATGTCACTCCCCACAGTGACAAAAGGCAGGAAAATCAATGTTCTTTGACATTATTCCAAAAAGCACTCAGGAAATACTAAAATTTTTTGAGATGACTAAATTTTTGAGGTGGAGAAGATTGGCATTTTTTGAAGACAGAAGTGTACCCCATGACCCTAGCAATACCACCATTCTTTGATCCTGCTTAGACAGGTTGGGAGGAAAATAGTGGCTAGTCAGAATATTCATCAGTTTCATCCCCTTTACCTTGGTGAATGGTCCAGTGTTTAAGCAATTGCTGATGGACTCCCCCAGTAAGAGGTCATCTCAAAGTCTTCTGTTGAGTGAAATCATTGCATTTGTGATTTTGGGGGCACATTCCATTTTCATGACTATTTGAGGATATCCCAAAAGGCAGTACAAGGAGGTATTTGGACCAGGAATGATTGACAGTGTCTGTAAGTACTTATTATGTCAAGGTTTCAGCTCGTCGATTGATGGGAAATGATGTATAATAAATTAGAATGATCACACATCATTTCCCATCGATTGAAATGCCAAATCCTTGACGGAGTAATGAGTTATGGCCAATACCACTCACTGTCTTAGGGGGAGATTGATTGCATATCCTTTCATCGATGTGATCAAACAACTAAGAAATCCTAAGTACACATCTAGCTCCCCAATTTTACCATCGTTCCGGTGCAGAGCATGAAGTTAGTGTTGCCTCAGTGAGCATTGCACAATGCCATGTGGGTATTGAAGCAAGGGTATTCTTCATCATCTGATGCAGTGAGATCCTCACTCCCTGAAGAAATACAGATGCATCCTAAGTGCAGAGAGACTCAATGAAGCACCATTACCCACCCTAGCTACAACAAAACAAGATAGGAAGGCTCCCAGGTCTCTCCATAAGAGCAAAAAGGAGGAAGTTGTCAGTAAGCTCAATGGAATGAATGTTTAGTATTCTCATGTACCAGTGGGTGGGTGTTTTATCCTTTTTCTCTTGTGTCACTTATTCTCAGTATAATATGCTTTCTAAATCATTCCGGTGGGTGAGACCAATTCATGTTCCTCCCTGGTAAGAAAAGCAGTTCCTTCTCATCTCATAATTAAATACCAAAAACCACCAGCTGTGAAAAATTTTTGTTTATTTAGATAGCCAACCTGTCTGTTTTTTCCAGTGGAGGCGGAAGAACTGGCACAATGCATGAAATTCACATTCTTTGCTTCTCAGTCAACACTCAGTGAATATTTTTAAGGCATTTTTGGGGGCTTATAATGTCTTCATCGGCATTTTAGAGCTAAAATAAATAAAGATTCTTTGAAAACTTTATTAATTCAATAAATGTTTCTTGAGTAGCCACTTGTGCAAGACATTGTGATGACCTTAAAAATATTGGGAACCAATCCAACATGAAACTTTTGTCTCAGTTAAGAAACTATAAAAAACTTGCATGCTTAGAAAATACAAGCTGTTCCCCAGCTTCCTATGTAACCCCAAGCATTTGATTTCTTCATAGTTTGAAGGCCACAAGAGGGGAAACCCTAGAAGGGTACAAAATATTGTCTGTCTTGAGAGAGGCACTTTGTAGTCAAATTCTGGTTATTTAACTTTGTTTTAGAAGTCTAAAAATGTTGATATTCTTCTTAGTCTATCCAGAAAAGCTAATGTATAAAAAATAGGGTGTGTGTGTGTGTGTGTGTGTGTGTGTGTATGTGTAAAAAAACAAACAAGTAAGTAAGTAAATAAATAAATTAAATGTGTTAAAAAAATATTGTCTGCCTTATTAAGGTGCCATATACCCAAAGCCCAGACAAGTCCTGGCATGTTAGGCATTTAGTGAATATTGTTGAATGCATAAATGAATAAATGAATGAATGAGGTATTTGAGATTATAGATCCTTTTCAAACCGGTGACTTAATCCATGTTTTTAAAAATCTCCACTTTTATATTCACTTTTCCTTCCTTGATAGAATTATAGTGACCATTAGGATTATCTCCAATATGGTTACATCAAATTTAGCTATTAAAGGAGGACAGGAGTGGACAAGGAAAGCAAGCCAATATAACTGATTCCTGCTGTTTGCAGGCACCCTCTAGGGTGTTTTCATATTGCCTTACTTACAGGAACCCTGTGAAATAGGTATCATTCTCATTTTACAGATGTGAGGTCTGGAGAGGTTAAGTAACATTCTCAAGTTTACACGAATAATGAGTAGAATTGCTGAGAGTCCAACCAAACTTAAGACTACTGCTGACCTATTCTTGGGGTACCAGACTGCCAAAGGAGTCTCAGGTAGGCATCCAGAGCACCAGAGTAGGGTTATGGTTTTAGGATTCCAGTGAGAGACTCAAATAAGGTAGGGGGACATGGATAATGTAGGGTCCATCATGTCCTGTCCATGCAATGGAGACACAGAAACCACAGCTACATCTCAAATGATTCACTGAATGAAAAAATAGATGAGATTAATGAATACCCTATAAAACTTCCTAAGCTTTCAGGAAGGTTAAACACCACAAGCACAATACTTGACTCTCCATACCACTTACTCATGTCAGAAAAGAATGATTGATTATTCACTTGATTCACAGTTCATTCTGTAGTTACTATAGATGAATAATATATTTCCTGTCAGCAAACAGTCTGTAAGCAAGTATTTATAGGATGGTAATGTAAGTGCTAGTGGAGGTAAATGCAAAGTCCTATGGGAGAGTAACATGTGGACAAGTGAGATTTTGTTTGGGCTGGGACAGGACTGGAGGCAGTAGGGAAGACCATGTAGATTAGCTTGGATTGAACACACTACAAGGGGAATGGAGGAGGGAGGGTTCCTCTGAGAGGCAAGGAGGGAAGGATTCCAGGCAGAGGGAACAGAATGTGCAAAGGCATCGTAACATTTTTAGTAAACTGAATGGCATATTTAGGACACTGCAAAATGTATACTAAAATTTATGCCAGTATTTATGACTTCTTTTCTGGAAAAAACAGAATTAGGTTGGGAACATTGGGCTAGAATGAGCAGACTTTAATATGACACAATAATTTTTGTACTCGTGAGCGTTATTGCACATCCCCACACAACTGATTCAGTCACAGCTATTACGTGGTGCAGATGGAAACAGCTGATAGGATAGGATCATCTGGACCATAGTCATTAATTTATAAGTAATTTTAAAAAAGTACTTCTCTAATAATATTTGTATCAGGTTGTAAAGAGCCCTAAGGTTTAAGAGTGGAGTCATTGGCAATGAGGAAGAAAAAAGACCAATTTCATTGGCTTCCTCCTCTTATTCAAACAAGTGGAATGTTGTATCAAAATGCTATCATTAGATAAGCACAATATAAGGTAGTAGGAAAACACCCAAAATCTGTACCAAAGCAGACTGAGACCATTCCCATGTTGTCAGGATTCTCGATAGGGCATCATGGGTGGCCGTTTACCATTATGAATTCACTAGCAGACAATTCCCTGATTCTATCCTCAGGAAATCTAACCCTGGAAGAATTTGAAACATAATTTACATTTAATTGATTATACAAGCAATCTCTAAATTTGGGTAGAGTTGCACTCTAAATGTTTATTTAAACTTACTTGTTTGTGTTTAAAACACATTTTCCTATAGAAAGAATGCCATGTGTGATGGTTGGATTCAGGGGCTGTCTATAAAGTCTTCTTGTGCACTTATCTGGAAACCAGAAGTGTAAGAGTGATGGCAAATCTTATTTCAACTACACCTGTTACATCTAACATTGTTTCTACAAGCATATGTAATGAAGCTTTGCTTCTGAATACTCCTCAGCAATGATATCTCTCCTGGCAAGGGTCCCTTCTTATTGTGTACCCAAAGTTTATAGCTCTTTTCCTTTCTACATCTGCATAAAAATAGAAGCTCATGAGGTCATCCTCTTGCTACACATTTTATATTAAGGAAAAAAAAAGATAATAACCTTCTTGGGTAGTAGGAGCTGGTTCTTCCTCCACAGTTTATGTAAATGGGTTGTTTATAATCCAGAGAAAGCCCGTGCTGTTATGATGGTAATACACAGGGTCACAATGATGTGTGTTCTACCACCTCTACCTTTGGATTAGTCTGCTCAGTGTATCCATTCAATATATTCTTAAAGGCAGAAATTATAATATAACTGACAGTTGTATAGTGAGTGATTTGCAATATACAAAGTACATTCACAACATTTTTTCATTTGATGCCAACAATAGCCCTGTAAATTAGATGTTGTTATCCCATAATGGTGACTGAAACTCAGTGCTGTGAAGTAACATACCCAAAGACCTACCACTACTGGATGGCAGAACTGTGATTCAGGCAGATCTTTTGATGCACACGTCCAGTGCTCTGTCTATGATATCAGACTGGCATGGAAAAATTTATATTGTCAAAAGACTAAAGGTTGAACACTCAAATCGAGTTAAAGCATTTGTACCAGTCTTTCTTTTAGAAAATGGAGAATCCTCCTCAGCATTAACTTGGGGTTTCTTTAAGTCCACCAATACCGAAACAATTGGATTTTCTGCCAAGAAACATTAAGGCTGATTTGACAAGAATGACGAGGCACTTTAGGAGTTGATTGACTGTTAGTACAAGGCTTTTAGAGCTTTCTAAAATTGCATCAACTATAAGTGAAAGAAATGGAAGTATCTACTCCGAGTTTCAAAGGAAAGCCTATGACATGAAGAACGAATGGTAGGATGGTCAAATATGAATACATTTATCCAATATTTCTTAGATCCCTAAGAAATATACAAGTTCATTTGGTTCTTCCACAACTTTATATGGTCCTCACACTCAGAGACCCACTGAGATCTAAATTGTTGAATGTGAAAAAATCATTTTGTGTTTACTGAAGGATTTTCAGAAGACCCTTTAGTTAATACTCTTATTGAATGTGTTTGGATATGTTTGTAACTCCATCTTGGAGCTTCCTATCTAAGGCAAATTTACCCTCCTGTCACCATACTGATAGGGTCTGGCAGTATCAGAGACCAACGGAAGATAAAATCTTTGAAGTTGACAGCACCTCTGCTGAAATCTTCAAGGTGAGTGGTAGAAACTTCCATAATGAATCTGTAGTTCTTGAAGATCCATGATGACAAGAATTATTTCAAAATTATTGCAGTTTTAAAGAAAAAAAAAGATAAGGTAGATTTTTCTCTCCATGTCTTTTTCAAAGAGCACACAGAACTATAGTGTAGGTTAGTATGATTTTTCACTGCTCTCCTGTTAAAGAAAGAAAAACAAACAAATAAAAGATAACAAACATTTTATCTTTTATATATGGTTTTCTTTAATATCACAAAATTCTGGCTTTTAAAATATTTTTTAAGAAAAACTTTAACTGTGGACTTTTCCTAATTTTTGCATTTAGTTAATGATCATTTATGTTAGAATCTTCTCTATCCTGTTTAGTAATGAAATCCCAACAAGAATATATTGTCTTCTAATCCTCACTTTGTTGCAATAATATGAGCCATTGACAAGCTTAGTGTTGGAAAAAATAATCAAGAAATAACAAGGCTCAGGGTTAGGGAAAATAATCAAGTAAATGGTCAACTATTTAAATAGACTTACCTATAGATAAACCCACTTTGATTTCCAAATTGTAGCACATTTATGATGCTAAGGCATTTGGTGGTATGAAAACAGATTTTTTTAACTGCCCTTACTGAGATTAAGAGAAATGCAACTGGTGCTTAAGGTATAGATGACTAATTTTATATGAACAGGCCCACATTAATTAAGCAATTGTGACAGTTGAAACCAGTGGTGACATTCTAGACTTCTCTAAATATTTTCCAACTTTTAGAAGATAAAGTTCACCAAGCATCACCCATGCAAATCTAGAACCCAACTATCAATGTTCAAACTTCAGTAGCCTAAAAAAGTAATGGTTTAAAGTTCTGATCCAACAATCATTTGAAATTTCTCTCCTGTGGTAGGGCATAACTAGAAGGTAGAGCAGGGTTTCTTAAAGCTGTGCTGTTGACATTTGGGGCCACATAATTCTTTGTTGTGGGGGTTGTCCTAGGCATTGTAGGATGTTTAGCAGCATCTCCAGCTTCTACCCACTAGAGGTAGCTTCTTCTCCCAAGTTGTAAGAACCAAAAATTTCTCCCAACATTGTAAGAACCAAAAATTTCTCCCAACATTGCCAGATGTCCCCTGAGTGGGTGGTAGGGTGGTGGGGAAGAAAGGGTGGCACAAAATTATGCCTGGTTAAGAACCATTGGGGTGGAAACAGGCTTCTAGGGTTCCACTCCTTTTTTAGCTTATGTAGATATTAAATTTGAAGGTGACTGAGCTTAATGACATGTCCTAAATCACACTATTGAGTAGGAGCAGAGGTGGAACTCAAACCCAGATCTTATTATTTCTATAGTGTTCTTCCCTTTGCAACATATTATCATTGAATATTGCTTATGGAAGGAATATTTCACTGACCCATGAACACTAAAGTGGGTCAAGATCCAAGCACATCCTGAGATCATTGAGATGACAGTCATCTGACTTGAGTAAGAAGGAACATATTATTTATATGAATGAGATAGAAATAATCAAAAAGCTCTATTTGCTGTTGCGATTCAATCTCGCAGATACTTTGGGTGATGATACCAAATGAGATCAAACTACTCAGGCAGTATGTCTGAAGTTGTAATTGCAGTGAGATCAATCTGTGCAAGTCTCTTGCCTTCTACAACCTTATTTAAGATAGGTATGTATTGCAAGTGTTCTGACACTTTAATATTTTATAACTGAGGCTAGACAAAATGTGCCTGGCAGGAACAATAGCTAAAATCTGAGTTAACAACCCAGGACTACTCATTATGCTGGAAATATGTGCTTATGTTGTGACAGTGGCTGTCATCTTGGGTTGGCCCCATTAGCCACCTCTGGTCCATCAAGGCAATAATGGAAGCCATTCTCTTCCTCTAACAAGAGATGGCCATGAAAGTACACTGCTGCACGGCCAGCTGTTTGAGGAACCTGAAGAGGGTGAAAAGGGTGAAAACAGATGGGATATATTTTGCATTTTCTACTCAGATATGAATATGTACATGTGATATATTAGGGCATCTCTCCCACACATGTCCCTCTCTTCCGGGTTAACATGATGTTAACCACTTATAACTTTCATATATCAACTTTATCCAAAAGCTATATATGCTCTTTGTTTCTTAGATTCACTCCCTTCTTTACACCACTTTTTACTGAACTGTTTGGTTGAAACGGTGACGACATTTTATAACTTAAGCTGCATGGAAGCTACCTTGGGTGAAGGGAACATGTGTTTGAAACAAAGTTTATAGTATATGGTTTGTTAAAAATCCTACTGGGCTTCAATTGAGGGAAGATTTTACATAGTGAAAAGAGTTTAGATTGTCCTGGTGCCAGATTTTTAAAATATCGCATGTAATAAATATATGTTCATTTTTGTTGTGTTGGAAAATATAGCAAGAAAATAAATAAATAAGAAAATTATCATTCTACATAGTCTCATCACATGGAGATTATATCTTAATGTTTTTCCTCTGTCTCTCTTTATCTCACACACACGTATATGTCTGTATATGGATATGTATATACATACATATGTATATATTCGGGACTACATGTAAAACACTAGTTGCTACTATTTCCATACTGTTACAAGTATTTTCTCTTGTTCTTGATTTTTTAGAAATATATTCTAATTGTATGGATGTGCTCTAACTTACTTAACTATTCTTTATTTTCTTGTTATTAAACTTTGTTTCCAATTTTATTTGGTATTTTAATATAAAAGCAAAATAATATATAATACAATAACAAATTAATAATACAACTGATTTTATAACTTTATTCTTCCTAGTTTATTATTTCCTAGATGTCAAATGCTGGGTAAAACACCATAAACATTTATAGTGCTCCTACTACATAGTGCCAGCTTGACCTCCCAGTAGATTTGTCCATTTAAATTTTCACTAGAAATTTATGAGGAGATTTTTGATTTAAATAAAAATGTAATTGCTGAATTGAAGTCAACGTTAAAGAACTCCAGAATTTCTGTATCTGGATTCCTCCCTGTTTTTGGCACTATAGATGTCTTCTTTAAAGTTAACTGCTTTTAATGAGTATACATGGATCAAAATTAAAAGAATTTTCCATGGGCTACCAAAATAGTTTCCAATTTAAAAATAATAAAGTCATTAAAGATATATAAAACATCAAATATGAAAGGGCATTGGAAATCCTCTCAACTTTCTGTTTTATTCAAAATTTAGTCATTTGTTAAGCAACTATTTTATGTCAGCACTGTAATCTTAACTCTAGTTGGGAACACATGCAAAGTGCATAATTAACTGTAATACAATTCCATAACTACTAAAGAAGGTAATGGGCAAAATGCAATGGAAACATATATGGAGGTAGAGGGATGTTTAATTTTTCTCTGGAAGATAGGGCCAGAAAAACCTTTGCAGAAGAGGTGATTCCCAAATAATTTTTTTCTTTTTCAGGAGAGACAAAAAAAGGGTTTCTGGGACAGAGTAGCATTAAACAGATGCAAGAGATGAAATTATATAGCCTTCTTCAGACAACACTGGTAGTATTGTATGTAGTGAAGTATGGCTGAAACAGAGAAGGCTGCACATGTAGTGTTAAAGTCGAGTTTTCAGTGCCACATTAAGAAGTTTTGACTTATTCTGTAGTCTAAGAGTAGCCATTGAAGAGTTTTCAGCAGGGGACTTGAGTCTTTCCGTATTTTTATTCAAACTAAAAGAGACTGGAAGCAAGATGTGTAACCATTAGCATTGTCTAGATGAGATGTTAAGAGATTGAACCATATCAAGTGTTGGAAAGACCACATGAGAGGCCAGGGTAAAATATGTATCCCACAATCAACTAATCAACGAGTATTGATTGAATGCAAGCTAGGTGTCAGTCCTTTGGTGGTGGAGATTCAGAGAAGTGTAAGATGTGTGAATGTGTGTGTATGTATACGTGTATGTGTGTGCGTGTGTGTGTGTGTATGTATATACTACATATATATACTGATGATTACAAACACTATGGTCATGAGAGTAGGGGGAAGGAAGTGTTTTTAGTAAGGATGACACAGAAGCAGCTACATGAAAGATGAGAGAAGAAGCCAGCCATGTGAGGAGCCAGAGTTCCCTCACTTGGAGAAGGGATGAAAAGAGAAAAGGCCTGCGGTGAAGAACTTTCTAAGGTAGAACAGATAACTAATTGGAAAGGCTTATAGTAGAGGGGATAATCATAAAGACTTTAGAGTCAGACACCCTTGACTACAAATCTAGGCTCTGCAGCTTAACCTACTAAGCTTCAGCTTCCCCTATAAAATGAGAATAATAATGCACACATTATGGGACTAGTGTAATGATTATGTGAAATAATGTATATAAGATTTAGCACATTGACTTCAGATTGTAAAAGCTCGATGGAAAGTATTTGCCATTATCATCATCATCGTCATTGTCGTCATCATCAAGATGAATAGAGAGAAGTTGTACCCTTAAAGTTTCGATCTTAGGTGACTAAGAAGTGAGATGGACAACCCAGAAAAGGAACATATTGAGGTATTCAGATAGTGAATCTGTTTTGAGGGACCTATTGGAAATCCAGTGGACATTTGGATCTAGAGGTCAGAAAAGAGGCTGGCATCTAAGGTGCATCAAGTCACTGGCTTTGCCCAATAAGAATAAAAGTAAAGATCAAGGTGAGAAATCTTGATCATCTCTTTGAGGGTAATCATCTCTTTTAGAAATTTCTAATTGTTTGAAAAAAATATCTTTAATGGTATTTCATCTACCTACAATTTATATCCATTGGCTCTGGTCAAACTTCTTTGGAAATATGCAGAGTAAGAACAGTTAACTATTCCAAATCAAAGCCTTTCATAAATTTGGAAAAGGGTGTTCTTGACTGACCAGTCTTTATCTGGGAAAAATGTTTACAAATATTTCAGTCTTTCTTCAGATATTGGGGTTTTTATATCCTCTCCTCATTCTAATGGTTTTTGGGTGCAATTCAGCTTGTTCTTGCAAATCTGATATTCCAAATGTGATTTGACCACCATGTTAGTTTCCACCTATTATTTTTGTCTGTCAGGTCCTTATTACCTTGATTCTGTCATCTTGCATATTAGTGATTCCTGCCAGCTTTATCATATACCAATTTGATGAGTACGATTTTTAAATCTCTTTCAAAGTCCTAGAACTATTCCTGCTGTTGACTAGTAGGTGGACATAAAACCCTTGGCTTCATTTAAGAGGGGAAAACTGTTGTGCTGGAAAGTTAGACTTTAAAGGGTTGAGTGAGAGTGATCGTAGAGAAGCCAAAAGGAACTAAAGACAGGAGATGGGATAAAAATTATTTAATATAGAAGATGGGAGCTATAAAATCTTGGGATGCTTTGGTCGGAGTTATTTGGAGCCACTTCTATAATTTATCCCTGATGATAATGATAATGATCATGGTAATAATAATAATAATAATAATAACAATAATAATATCATAACAACAAATAGTTTACTGGGCACTTATGTCAGACACTCAGATAAGTTCTGAGAGTCACTAATTCTTAGAAAACTTATGAGGCAGCATTATTACTCTTCATGCCTTTTCTCAAATGGGGAAATTGAGCTTTACAGTAAATAAATAATGTGCCCAGAGTCACAAAAACAGAAAATGAATGGATATGGGATTTAAATCCCGGCAATCCAATTATAAAGACACCATATTATACCACTCTGTTTTATGACTAATGGTCATCACTTTTCGTCTATGTCACTTTCAATGCCACTCACCTTTATTTTAAGGATTTTTTTTCCCCACAAAGAAACAAAGATAATATTACTGGATGCATAAAAGTGATTAGAAAAGAAAGCTAAGTCAAGATAGGGATTTTGTGCAGCTTGCCAGGCTCACTTCCTAGCTAAGTCATTCTTTTATCATACCAATCTCCCCATGAACATGAGTAAAAAAATTTAAAAGTAACTACTTCATGAACCTTCAGAATAAGTTTTGAATAGTAAAAATTAAATACATAAATACCAAGGAATTAATGTCTCCATTTTTGGGGAAAAGGAAGAAATTTAAATTACAAAGATTCTTACCTTACAAAATTCTTTTTAGGCTTCATGTTTATGTATTAAAGTTCAGGTTGCTGATGCAAAATCACTAGTGCCTCCATTGGCTCTCAAATGTGAATAGAGGATATAACCAACTAACAAATATTTCATTTGGTTGTATTAGTAGAACCCGAAAAACACTCAACTAGAAGATTTAGTGTTCAGATGGATCTATTGATATATTTACGTGAGTTAACCCACAAAATTTAGAAGCAAGTTTTGTAAAGGTAAATTGGAGAAACCAGAAACTTCTATGCATGCAGATAATTAAATGTATATATACCTTATAGATGTTAGTACTTAAATTAGAGAGACTTTTCCAAGATATTTTCAGATGTACGCCATATTTAGTTGAACAAGGGGAGAAGCAAGTCATGATCCAGTGCTTTTCGTTTCAGAAGCTCTGGTGAACTGAAGAGACTACGACATTGAAAATGCACACCTAAAAACTTCTAGGTGGAATTTAAATAACTTCATTATTTTACCTTTCTCTTCAAACCACCCCCAAATATTCTGACTATACTGTGGACCAGTCACTTGACCGATTTTCTATATAATGAAAGTCATATGCCTTCAAAACTGTTTGTAAGGGGAATGCTTCTGAGATCCCTTCCCAGCTGTATCTTTTTATACTTGTGTAACTTAAAAATGACCAGGCAGAAGTTTTTCTCTTTTCTTTAAATTGCTTTGCCAAGTTTCAGCTTTGAGCACATTTTTATGACTGATTTATTAAATCTGGAAACTAGAAGTTTATAATGGAAATTCTCATAAAGCCTTAACTCTAGCAATGCTAGCAGGTACTCTGAAGAATGGGAGCCCTGACGGACCCTCAGCCGAGGCATTGCTGAAACACAACCTGAGGAATTTGGTCAAGTGTTCATTTATTTATTTTTAGGTGAATAATCTCCAACCATTCTAGCAGAAATTCTTGTTCTGTTGACAAAAAGGAATCATATAGTAGTGTGGCTATGAATCATACCTTCTGTTGTCATTATTAATTTTAAGGACACATTCAAAGAAGCTTCCTCCATAACATTGTACCATGGGAAAGAAAAAAAAAGTGTGCTTATCTTTTAGGCTGACTGAGGAGATTTATTGCAAATAAAATAATTCCAAATTGACTAAGGAGATTTATTGGAAATGAAATTATTAGAAATCCCTGTTCCTTTTTAAGATATTTAGAAATTATACCTAAGTGGAACATTTTTGCTTTAGTTTCAGAAATACAAACTTCTGGCATTGCTCATCATTAGAATTTTTCCCTGCAGGCTTTGGCTTTATTAGCAGCTTAAGAGTATATTTAGCACTGTCATATGTGAAATCTCTTCACTCTGTTAAACTAATATGGGATAAAATGTCTTTTTTTACAGTGTTACTCATTCATTATATAAAAATGAAAGCAACTACTTCAGTGTGGATCCAGAGCTACTAACTATTTTTATGACAAAAGCGAGGTGACAATACATATCCCGTAGGCACATGAGAGTATTATATAAGAGTCATTAGTATAATTGATATCCGTAGAAAGAGTGTTTTATCCAACATGATTAAAATGTGCAATACATTATGTAGGTTCCAGCGTTCCAGCTGCTATGTTGTAATCTTTCCTTTGATAGATATCTAGTGAAAAATAAAATTATCCTCGTTAAAAAGATAATCTTCTACTACTTAAGGCTGTGAGAATGTGAGACAGTTGCATGCCATGTGCTTCAACCATTTACATGCAATTTTTGCCTGTGCGTTGTGCTTTGTTGTGGATTCTTGGATCACAAATAGGAAAAAAAAAAGACAAATAGAAAAGGCCTCTTTAAGAGAAGACTTCGTTCCTAGTAGACTACAGAAAAGCCTGGGTTATAATTCCATGCCTATGTCTGAAATTCTCCTTGTTGGATCCACCTTTAAATGATTCTAGGAGTGGGCCAATCAGAAAAACAAAGCAGAGAGCTTAAAATTTTCACTTGGGTTCAAGTTGAGAGTAACTTCTTAATGGCAAATGACCCAAATAATTATTTTAAAAGGGTGTTTCTCAACGCGATATATGTACTGATTGATTCATTCAACTCAGAAGTATTTATCAATTACCTATACTAAGTGCTTAGTCAGGTGCTGGGGACCCATAGAAATACAAATCCAGGAATTCCATTTCATTATTTATTTACTTATTTACTTTCTTAAATTAAAAAAAAATTTTAACGTTTATTTATTTTTGAGAGACAGAGACAGAGTGTTAGCGGGGGGAGGGGCAGAGAGAGAGAGGGACACACAGAGTCCGAAGCAGGCTCTAGGCTTTGAGATATCAGCACACAGCCCGAGGTGGGGTTGGAACTCATGGAACAGTGAGATCATGACCTGAGCCAAAGTCGGACGCTCAACCAACTGAGCCACACAGTCACCCTCATGAATTCTATTTTAAATAGTGAATCAAGGAAGGAAAAACAGGGGGATATTAAGCAAGTCTTGTTTTCCCTGATAAGTTACCAGCGCCTTGCATTATTGAGTTATAAAGGTGGAAAGACAGATAATATTGTGTCGACATAATGTTCATCTCAAAGAAGTGAAAGCAGATTATATACACTACTACCCCAACCCCTGTAGTAGTATCTCTGAGTTACTGTCACTTTTCTCCCTTTTGCATACATGTGTGATAATAGCAATACTAAAAGCTGGGAAAAAAGGTCACATGCTGGGGATAATGCAGCATATCCACTAAAAGAGAGTCAGTGGCTAAGGAAGCAACAGATCTCATTCTCAAGTAAGTGCCCTATGTGCTGGCGCAAAGAGGTCTGTTGGAGGCTATTCTGATAATCGAAGTCCCACTTTCTTCCCTTCAACTGACCTACCATGTTGTTGAGAGGAACAAGTGAAATAAAACATGTGAAATTTCTTTGTAAACAATCCATAAAGCGCTTCTTAGATTTGCGACACTGTTTAAAATTTTGTCGCCTACCTTCTGTGAGTTGTCGGCCTTATCTATAAATAGAGGATGGCATTTTTGCTGCCCATCTAAGTTACAAATGTGTTTCAAGTGGGATGGGAATCCATCGATTTTAAGGATCCTGGATATCAAGAAGTATTGAAATGATTAATATATGAAAATTGTGTAAGTAAATGAGGTGCTTAGCAGTCCCACGGTCTGGCCTATCTTTGATACTATAGTGTAGGGAGTAAGGTATCGGTGTCTGAAAAGGTAAATTATCCTTTAAGGACAGGACAGTGAAAAATAAGAGGCAATATTAGATTAACCACATACCTAGGTACAAACTTTCTAGGATGAAATAATGATGGACCAAAATGTGTACTAGGGAGATTGATTTATCTTTACCTGCTCCTCATTTGTCTGTATGTGACAGAATGCTTTCATTAGTGAATAAAACTAAAGTCATGGTGTAGTATTGCCCCTGCTTCCCAAGATGGTTGGATCCCATTAGCTTGTGAGTTGATATTATCACCTCCACATCCCCCCCCCCCCCCCCCCCCCCCCCCCCCCGACAAACTACTCTTCTCAATGCTGGAATAGTTTGCTGGTACTTTTGTCAGCCCCACACAAGCATTATTCCTCCTCAACTTTCCTTCTGGTATCTTCCATGTCATTTGCAGCCTTGGAATACAGTAACTTGTCTTCCTACCAGTGTCCTAAAAGGTGACTTTATCCTACCTATTATTTCTTCACCATGGCAGTAATTTTGTGTTATTGTCACGGTGTGCTGGTTTACATGACATCTCCTCGCACCTTTAGGGGATGAGATTTCTTGGGAGAATATTTTCAGAATTTTCTGTACATCCTCCTTCTCACAAGGATTCAGAAACACGTGCCATCTTATAAAAGTTATAGCGATGAGATTTTAATTCTAATACTACATAAATATTGTTATTATTAACTAGGGTAATAATAATAGATGAGGATCATTATAAAGACTTGGCATGGTCTTTTCCTCAGAGTTTTCAGTGTTTCCGCTGGCACAATTGATGGTATCATTTAGTATACCAAGAAGATACGTGATCGTCCGGGAGCCATTATCAGCCTCTGTTAGAGCCTTTTCAAATGCAGTGCTTATTGTGTACGTTATGAATAAGAGAGCACAAAAATTATGCATGCGGGGCCAAATTCTCATCTTGCTCTGGACCCCCATGGACCTCTCTTTGAAGTCAATAGGAGCTCAGCAGGAGGTGGAACAAGATGGGAATTTGGAAAAGGAACGTGAAGAAAAAGGGATAATTTTCCCCGACCATATCATCATTTGGTGCGTGTTAAATGCTCACACAGTGTCTCACCCCAATCCCTTTTTACTTCAGTCTCAATAAAATTGCACGACAGATTTTTTTTGTATGTGTCTCTGTGTGTATATACTGTAGGTCATTTTCAATAGGAAGAGAATTGGATAACTTCAATTACTCTCCTGTAAGCTGTTATTATTGAACTGAGCCCGAAGTGCTTTATCTTCAATAAAGAAATATTCATATAATACAACTTTCATGCAAATTCAGGTGCTACAGGTTTTCAAAGATTTTCCAGAAAGAACATTTTTTCACTGGCCCAAATAATTAACAACTCGTCTTTGTGCCCTTGCTTTCATTCAACTAATTCTTAAAATTATTTTATCTGCCGTGGGATATCTACACAAATGTGCGCTCTCCCAGGACAACACTGTTTGAAATCAACAATGCAGTTTTTGTTTCTGCATTCTAGCATCCACCCCCCTCTTAGGATCTGAATTGTTTGGTACACACAATGGTAAAAGAATGTCCAGAGGGGAACTTTGAAAGACAACCTAACAGCCTATGAGCTGGTTGCCACACCTTCCACGTTCCAGCGGATGCCCACTCTTTGTCAAACTGGTACATACCTTTTGTGTAGGGCCTGCCCTAAGAAACTTGGCTTTCAAGGTAAAGCTGTTTTAGATCCCACCATTTTCTTTCAGGGCGAAGCCAGACTCAATCAGAATTTCACACCTGGATGTGTGTTGATGAAATGGCCTGTAACTTAAGACCATAAATATTCATGGGACACCTCACATAATTCATGATGGCCTATGATATATGATAGTAAACAATATCATTTACACTGAATCTTAAAAATATTGACAAAGACAAGTTCCTAAACACTGATGAAATCTTGTATTTTGTGTTATGATTTCTTGGTTTTATACTTGGTGCAGTTTTTCAATTAACTGCTCTGTATTCAGAGCAATTATTCATTTATTATAGTCAGTTTAGATACGGTAAAGATTAGAGGAGTAAAACAAATCATTTTAGTGACACTGGCTAGTGATACATTGTTATTATTCTGATTTTTATTTATTTATTTTTTTATTTGGCTCTTGCATGGCAGGATTTATAGTACCTACTTTTGAATGCTAAGTCTTTTTCCTTCCTCGTCTCTATTTTTATGATTTTAAATAAGCAAAAACAGCCATAAGATTTTAACTGGAGTTACCTATTTGATTTATCAAATGATGGATACATGTGTAGAAATACTAATTCACAACGCACACACACAGTTTTAAAGTTAGTTTTTTGGTCGGTAACAAGATTTTCTTGGTTATGTGGAATCAGTATCTGGTCTTTTCAGAACATGAAGATTCCCAGAAGTGTTGAAGACAGAGCTGAATTTATGTCGTACATAAACTAGGCATCAATATATGAAGAGCCTCATAAGAAAGAGCATGTAATTTTGAATGCAAGTAAACCAAGGTAACTACACATATTAGACATTTGGAAGTTAATGATATGGAGCACAATGCTCGCCGTCAACCCCACAGTGCGGTTTTCCCAGGGTGTTGCAACGGCATGCCCTGTTATGTGTCATTTTGCTTCTAAAGGGGTTTACATGCTTTTAAAAGTGCCTTAGATTTTGGCAAAGTTTATTTTATGCATTATGCATAAAAGTTGTCATCAGGATTTAACAAAGCATTTTGCACAGAAAGATTAGAAATAAAAATCTCTGCACACCAACATGATTTGGATGGTTTTGCTAGATGGTGTGAACTTAAAAAAAAAAAAAATTAGCATGTATCTTACCCTTTTCCCAAGTTTCAAAAGATTAAAAAGCTCCACGGCGTAGAGAATTTTAATGTACAGTGCTGGCTCGCCAACGCTTTGTTTCCCTTTCAGCTGGTTTTCTCTTGTTTATTGGTTATAATGTTAACAATTCCAAATCGCCGGAGCTGCAACATTCAGTCAAGGAATTGTCAGGTTCAACAACATGTGCGAGATATTTTCTACCTGACAAGTGAAAGTATTAAATGAGGCAACCTATCCCATATGTTTGGATTTTAAAATGTAGGACCCTCAGTGAAGTAAAGCAGTATTTGTGGATAAAAAGGAGAGATTGATAGGGAAAGGTTATAGAAAGGAGAAAATGTTGAGATTTTAAGTTTAGAATGACCATTTCAGGGTGGCTCAGTCTGTTAAGTGGTCGGCTCTTGATTTCGGCTCAGGTCATGATCTCAGGGTTCGTGTGTTCGAGCCCCACATGGGGCTCTGTGCTGATGCTGCAACAGTGCGGAGCCTGCTTGGGATTCTCACTCTCCTTCTCTCTCTGCACCTCCCCTGCTTGCACACTCTCTCTCAAAATAAATAAATAAACTTAAAAAAAAATGACCATTTTACAGTGTTTTCTGCACTTTAATTTTTTAAAGTAGACACACGCTAGTTCCTTCAATGTTTTAAATGAAGAATGAAGTGCCATGGGAGGGAGCTGTACTTTGAAGGATCTGCCTGTGTGACTCAGTTTTATGGAGACAGTCCCGAAGAATTCTATTTTTAAAGGCGTATGGAGAAAGAGTAACTTTTTTTTTTTTTTTTTAACAGGCAGTGGACTAATTGGGTCGTGAAACTCAAGTCTTGAAATGTCTCTTCTGAAGTTGAACTCAGTGTCCTGACTTCCAGTGTGTGTCCCTGCACCCCCAGGGTCATGTCTAAATGTGGGTGTTACCCTGGCGTATGTGTCTTTATAATAGTCATTGGGCCAGTCATTCTGCCACGTGGTGTTACTCAGACTATTTCTGGTAGCTGCTGATACGTCAGCCATTCTCACTGACTGGTAGCCTCACATCATTAGACCGAAGTAGTAAATTGAAGTCCCTGCTTTTTATTGCTATTTTTGGAGTTTTATTATTGACGACCTTTGGGTGCAGCCCTTAGAAACCCACTTCTTTTTGGTAACCACAAAGCAGGACTCCTCGGAGTGTCCCTGCAGATAGCAATTAGATGAGTAAACTGTGAGCAATATCCACAGAAACCCAGAGATCTTGCTCTTTCCTAGTCACTGGACGGTCTTATGAGTGTCGTTTCAGGTAGCAATTAGCATTTTGTTAGTAATGTCATTGCACATTGTTATTATTATTATTATTTTACTATACTAGAGTTCAGTGGCTTCTTCAGCACTGAAAAGGCTTTAAAAATACATATATAACTTGCTCTTTTATTTTTGGCTCCTCACTTCCAGGAAAGTTAATTGGAACTGATTGGTTTTATTTGCTGACTTACCAAGTACCACAAAGCTGGAAAGGAATGAAGAAACATTAGCTTTCCACTGTCTGCATTAGTTTTTAAACTCTATTCCTCCTAGCTTGTCTTTTATCCACAAACCATTTTTTTTAAAGAACACCAGTCTCTGGATAAGAGGAGAAAATTGAATTGAAGGATCATAATAATAATGCTTTACACTTGCATAGATCTTTAAAAATTTTTTTCAAGTATATTCATTTCTACCATAATTGGATTCCCATAACAGCCTTTTAAAATAGGAAGGAAGGAAAAGAACATTTATTGAATATCTTCTATACAAAGTACATTCACCACATTATCTCATTTAATTCTTGTTGCGGTGCTGATGAGGTGAGAATTCTTTCTCCCAGTTTCAGGAGGAAATATGGGCTAACAGTATGATTTGTCCAGCCTTTTACAGTAAGCAAGAGGGGGGATCCTGGGGTTGAACCCTACTCTGTATGGTTCCAAAACTTAGTCCCGTCCACTTGGGTGGGTGTGGGCAGTTCAGATTATTATCTCATTTTTTTCAGTCATTAAAATTTGAGATACAGATAAGTGATTTGCTTGTAGTTATTCAGCTAAGCTAATGCCACCAGCCAAACCTGAATGTACATGTGTATGTATATTTGTTTTTGTTTCCTAGGCTTGCATACTTTCTGTATGCACCTCTGATGTTCTGTCAGAAGTCAATGACGCTTTCCTGTCCAGACTGATTCCTCAGCTTCTCAGCCTGTGACGCACCCCCACTGCTTGAGGGCCCCTTAGCAGATGACTACAGAGACAGTAAGAGAGAGAGAGAGAGAGAGAGAGAGAGAGAGAGAGAGAATCAGTAGGGGAGAAGGTGAGAATCAGCCTGGATGATGCTTGTCTTTGCGTCTGTGGGTGTACGGATTGCATTATTGCAGGGTGGGTTTTATGTTCAGTACCAATTTGAATCAATGTTGAACTGCAGCATACCATAGCTAATATTTTTTGTGAGTGCTGCCTCTAAAAATCAGATCAATACAATTAAACTTTAAACCAGTGGTTTTAATGTGAATATGTTAATACTTGGCACCAGAGTTGATATTTTAAATCTGATATATTGGAAAGAATAAATATCTTAGGGGAGCACTAATGGGAAAAGAGTTGAAATCATGTAAACCTGATTCAGGTAATAATCAGCCAGTCAATTAGTCCATACTATGGAGCCTGGTACCGGGCTATATTTTGTCTATCTCATGTGCCTCAGAAACGTCACCGGCCATCACGTTACAATAACACTTTCTAGTCTTCAAAGCAATATCACGCACATTATTTCATGTTTGAAGTGTAAGGATAGCATCCTTCATATCTCTTTCCTTTTTCCTTTTAGCTTTCCAGAATGGTGGGTGGGACTAATGAGCTCTAGTACCAACTTTCAAGGATTCCTCACTCTCTGGGGCTGGCATCGACTGCAAATAACCTTCAAAGAAGCCAATTTACTAGAAAGCTATCTTTTCCCCATTCCACGTACTTCAGAAGTGTCCATCCTAACTGTCTGCAGAGAGCTCTTATGGGAGGCAGGATTTAAAAGAGTTTCTGAATGGAGAAGGTGAGATGCTGTTCTAGAGAAATGGTTCCCCATTTTTTTCTGTATTTTTCTTATGGCCCATTGCACCATCTTTCTATCTCCCTACCGCAGGTTGCTCAGGCCCTTCCTCAGCCAAGTCCCTTGTCTTTCCTTCCATACTATACTCCTACTGCTTTAGTCAGGGCTTTGCCATTTCTTGCTTGGTCCAGTGCAATAGCTTCCCGAGTCGTCCTTCTCACCCAGTCATTCATGTGAATGCCAGACACCCTCCTCAAGCTTAGATAGACTTGCTTCTCACCAAGAAATACACAGTGAGTTCTGATGCCTAAAGAATGAAGTAGAGACTTCTTGATCTGGCTTTCAAGGTCTCCATGAGTGACATCTTTGGAGAGTATTAGGAAAGCATTACTAAAGATGCAGCTTTAGGAGGCTGAAGAGCTCTGTAACTCACATGTGTGACATTGAACCTTGCATGTGTGACATGTGATATTTAACCTCTCTAAGCCTTGGACTCCTCACTGGGAGGAATAAAGTAAGGCAGTGTACTGAAGGCACTGAACACAGTGCTTGGCTTCCTCAGTTAATGTTATTCACTTCAACTCGCTACTCACCGTTCAACATATTTTGGGTATTAAAAATGTGCTAGAGGGGCACCTGGGTGACTCAGTCGGTTGAGTGTCTGACTTCAGCTCACATCATGATCTCATGGTTTGTGAACTTGAGCCTCACATCAGGCTGGCTGCTGTCAGTACAGAACCCACTTGGGATCCTCTGTCCCCCTCTCTCTCTGCCCCTCCCTCACTCATGTGTGTGCGCGGGCAGGCTGTCTCTCTCTCTCTTTCTCTCTCAAAAATGAATAAACATTTAAAATAAATAAATTAACAAATGAATAAATATGTGCTAGGTATTGTGCTAAATCCTTTAGATGCTCAAGCTCAATACTAGAATTAGCAAGATGGATGATTGTATTATGGCCATGATATAGAGAAACTTGGGTTTGTAGACGTTAAGCAAATTTTCTAAGGTGACACAACTAGTTAGTGCCAGAATCAGAATTAGAACCCGATCTTGCTGACTCCAGACCCTATTCCCTAAACTAGAGCACTTTCCATCCGTGCTTCCCTGCCTTTTTCCAGGCAAAATCTAGGATGTTCTTGCCTCATTTTAGGTCTATGAACATTCTTCATATGTTTCCAAGCTCAGGTCAAATGAGACTTCAAAAAAAGCAGAGACAACAACAGAGATAAAGAAAAGAAGGAAATAATGGGAGGAAATTTGGCTGTTAGAGAGTAGCCAGGATGTGTCAAAGTATAGATTTCTTATATTTATTTCAATAGCATTTTGAATTAAAGTTGTCTCATGGGTATCTGTGTTCTTAGAAGATGGTAAACTCTGAGGACAGTAGTTTATAATATATTGCTGCATATATTCTGATGATCAATATACAGAGAATCAGCTCCTTGAGAACTTATGCTGGAATCCTCTCTCCCATTGACAACGCAACTCAATAGTCTCAAATGCCAAGATGTAGGAGGATGTTGAGAAGGGGGTTGTTCCTTTCAGTGAAATTAAGATTTATGTTATAGGGCATCCTAGGTGGCAGTGGGAGAGGGCCATTCAGGAAGACACTAGCTGAGTGACTGACTAGGGGGGAGTAGAGGAATGGAGGTTGGTGGAGGCATGTCAGACAAAACAAGCTTCAATGGGTGTCAGAGGGGCCTAGAAAAGTTGGAAGGTAAACACTAGAGGTCAGGTAGACAGTAAATTTAAGTGCAACTGCAAACATTTTGGGGTTCATGAAATTTTAGATGTTGAAATTGTGTTCTCCTGTGAAAAATTTGGAACTGCTGGTAGCAAAAAGAACCTCAGTCTCAGCTAGGGTACTATTTGTTTGTCATTAAATACACTCTAAGTCTCACTTCCCATATCTATACAATGTGAATATCAAAAGACCATCCTGGATGACCTCACGGAATTATTGTGAAACTAAAGTAGAAAGGAATATGTAAGGGAATTGAATTTGAAAAGTAGTTTTACAGTTTTCTAAAGTGTTTTCACAGGTTCAAGGAATTGCTATTCCTATTAATAAAGAATAGGGCAACACCTGGCCTATCAGTAGTTTTTAGTTGCGTCGTTGAGATATGGCACCCACACACTTAAGAAGGCAAGACCATGGGCTATAATAGAAATTCAGAGGACAGAGTGTTTACTGCAAAGCAAGATTGCCAATTGTCAAAGAAATTTCAAAATAGAAGATGACACTGGAGTTAGCTTTGAAGACTGCATTGCAACTAGATAGTTAGAAAGGATGAGTGATGGGTCCCAAACAGTGAGGGGCATTGGAAGGACAGGTGTACTTTACATTTTAAAGTAAAGGGTCAGTATCAGAGCAGTGGGAATGGAAAGAGGTTGGGGAGGCTTTGGGACTCAGGCACCCATGTCTGTGATAAAACACTGATATTCTAGACGCTTGTTTCCTCTTTCGTGAGCACAGCCTGGAACCTTCAGCATGGATCCCCAAAGATTTAATTTATTCTCTTCTCCTTTGCTACATTCTCTTGGAAATGTTGTCAGGAGAGAAATTAGTACTATATATTTTCTAAAGCTAGAAGTTTAAGTTCTATCAACTTAGTGTTTGGTGCAAAGAAAAAGATGGCATAAATATTCGATGTGGGGCCAAAAAGAGGTCTTACAGATTAAGTATTATGCAAGGTTTAAAGTCCTCTGCAAACTAATTTTTGAAGGCTTTATTTTTTATTTATTATTTTTTAATTTTTTAGAATGTTTTTTATTTATTTTTGAGAGAGAGACAGAGCATGAGTGGAGGAGGAGCAGAGAGAGAGGGAGACACAGAATCCTAAGCAGGCTCCAGGCTCTGAGCTGTCAGCACAGAGCCTGACACAGAGCTCGAACCACAAACCATGAGATCATGACTTGAGCTGAAGTTGGACGCTTAACCGACTGAGCCACCCAGGCACCCAATTTTTGAAGGCTTTATTAAGTTGGGTTAAGAGTCCTCATTGTTCTTATTGTGTTGTGAATCTTGAGCTATAATTTGGAAAAGCACTGGGCAGGGCAGTTACACAAATAATGATCATTGGCTCAAGCTTCTTAATGGTAAATAGATGACTTGATTCCCTGAAGAAGGGAACAGGCAGCATTTTCTCATTGCTGTTAATTATAATTTAAGACAGACTCAATTTTGTATTAGTCACAGATGTTTCGTTTCTCAGTTCATATATAATGTGGCACATGGAATATCTCCAAAGAGATTTTAGAAGTGTTTGCAGTCTTGTCCATCTCTTTACCACTTGGTGTGGTCTCTTCCAAAAATCATGACATTTGGAAAGAAACTCAGATAAGTTTGAAGGCATTTTCAAGACATTTTGCTTTCAATGATCTCTAAAAATATTCCTATTGAAAGTGAAAATTGAGAACATGCTCTGAAAAACAAAATCAAAATGTATATTGTGTCTTTGGAAAGCGTGGTTTTGGGAGTGGCTGGGCTGTGTTTCAGTTGTGCCATGGGTGAGGGTGGAGATACAAATGCGTGATTTCTGAATAGATATTAGTCACAGAAACCTTTCAGAAGATCCAGTGTTCCTACTGCTATTAAGCAAAAAATGTATTTCAAATGATTAGTCCAAGCAGCTAGTTCCCAAATTACTCCACTGTGGATTAATCTAACCAGGGAGAACTTATCAGTAGGACAAATCACTTGTGAAATTGTGATAGGTTTGGGAATGTTCCAAGATGTGGCAGGTTTGGAATGCAAACCCTTGATGAGACTGGGTGTGTCTGAGATTTAAAAGTTGCCTAAATGTTAAATCAGCCACAAAGACAATTTGAAACACAGTAACACCTGTATTTTCTGCTGCAGTAGTATGATGTTTCTTGGAAAATAAAATAGAATTACCATAAGGATATTACAGTGAACTTTTCTTAGGTTATATTGACAAAACTTGGGGTTACCAAATCTTTCCTTAAAAGAAAATACCACATTAAAAGAGTATACAAAGCATAATCAAATAGTTTAATTTTAAGATGAGCATTTATGAACACTTTTTTGGGGTAAGAACATGTAATTGTGGTACCTTATGAATACGTGATAAATTCATTATAGGCATGCATGCAAAGTTCCTTAAATATCATTCTTCCTCATTTTCAATTATCATTACATATATTATATTATTATATACTATTGTTATATCCATTAACAGAAATAAAGGCACAGTGAATTTGTATATTTATAATTTTCGTATTTTGTAATTCACATCTCTCTCTAAAATCCATCTGTGACATCCAGAGTCAATGAAGTTCAGGCAGTCAACCTTTAGAATAAAGTTCTTGCACAGTTTCTCCATGATCCATGGAGTCTTTCTTTTCAAAGTTTGGAGTGGGATGATGGGGATAAATTCATTTAAGTAAATTTTTAGTAGTGAATTTTCTTGTGTAAAGTTCTGAATCACAGTTGGAACTCCTGATAGTTGCTTCAAAACTTTGGAAATTCCTCAAATAGGGTGTGAAACTGGCCCCCATACACAGAAGGCAAGGAGAGATGGAAGGAAGAGGCAAACCACTCCAGCTGGGTAGGTGGCAGTTTTAATAAACAAGGGAATTTACACAGGAAGCTTGTCTTGGGTGGGCCCAAGATGAGTAATCTCCATACACACTGCTGGAATCATAAAGGTTTATATAGAGGTCTTAATGGAGTTTAGTCACGTGTACTGTCCAGATGGTCTTGATAGCACATTACTCTCTCAAGGCTGTGTCCTTGACAAGGTTCCTACTGTGGGAACAGTGGGCAGGATGCACATTCGCAGGACAGGAAGGCCGCCGATTGTCCACATCCATCTCATGGGTCAACATATGGTCACGTCCTCTTGATAATCTCCTCCAACATTAATACTTTTAGAGAAAGAGCTGGAGACAGGGAGAGAGGCAGGGAAAGGAGGGAGGAACAGGATAGAATATACGTTTTCTTGAAAATTAAAAAGATTACAGAAATGATTAAGTGGGGGCTTATTACACTTAAGCATTTTTCAGGTCTGCACCTCTAGTCCAGAAACAGTATTTCCTTTCCCTTGAGAATGCCATGTTGGTATTGTTTATTGCATCGTTTTCTCAGCAGTGAACGTCCAGTGTCCATAGAAAAAGCAACAGGCTGGAAGTCAGAAGGTCCAAATTCCTGTCTAAGTGTTGCTTTTGTTTTGCTTTAGGGGTAAAACACTTTATATTTCTGGTCTTCTTTCTTCAAACTATAGCATAAAGACAATAACACTGACTTCTTCATAGGGATAAGTAAGCCAGTATCTGTGAATTGTTCAGAAGAGACTTAACTGTAGGTAATTGGAATAGTGAGGAGGGGGGATTTTGAAGATCTTGAGTGGAGGTGTTTGTATCAAGTGGACAAGCATGACAGAGCAATCACATCATTCGTCTTATTTTAAAAGAAATGTCCCTCCAACTCATTGCAGCTCTTGACTGAGAGGACATCTGAGACATCTACTTTTCCAAGACAGCAACTCAAGTTTGAAGGCAGGTACAGTTCAAAGTCCAAGAAATGTTGCTTACCATCAATTTTAAGTCTTTGATGTGGTTTGGCAGGATGCCAGACTTGTGTGGTGTCCTGCACTCCGTGGATAACCACTGAAGGTTTGGTGATTTGGTATTAGAATGTTCCATTTCATTAAAAAAAAAAAAAAGAATATTCTATTTCAAAGCTTCTGAAGGGCAAAGATTCTGAACACCAAGTAGAATTCTGTTGCTTAAGGAGCCCCAGTGCAGTGGACAGCATAACAAACTGTTTCTAAAATGAGGTAATATACACATCCTTCAGTCTCAGAGAGGCTATCAGAGCCTCTGGGGTCCTGTTGCATTTCTAGCTAGATCTAGAGTGTGAGTGCTGAGTAGAAGTACAGTTAGGTTTGCAGGCATAGCTGCCCTCGCTTCAGTTTTGAACAACCTCACATTAAGTTTCTTCCCATTCCTTCAAACTGTCTTCCTAGCTTTGCACATATATCTATTTGTTTCAGAGAAAAAAAAAGACGGGAGTTGAATGACTTTCAGAAGCGATGTTTGCTTGCTCAATATGGTAAAATGACATTTAAAGAACATTCTAAATTAATATTTTGTCCTCAGAAATTTTGTAACATGTTACTGTGTAGCTGTAAAGAGAATTTTGGATTGACAGTTTCAAGACTAATTTTGGGCATGGTGAACTCTATTGTTTGGCATTGTATGAACCTCAAATATCTATTTGATAATACTTCTGTGTATCAGTTATCTATGGCAACAAAAATGCTATGTAACAAGCAACCTCAAAACCATAAGTGGCATACTACAAGAGATACTTATTTTTACTCATGGGTCTGCAGGTTAACTCATGGCTCTGCTGATCTGACCTGGGATCAATGAAGACAGCCCCTTTGCCAGCAGCAGAATATCAAGGCAGCTACATTCTCTGACGTGTCTGAGGCTTTGACTGGGAAATTTGGGTTGGTTTGGCTCTGGACCCATGTCTCATCTACCAGTGGGATAGCCTGGGAATGTTCACGTGGTGAGGGCAGAAGAGCAAGAGAGGAAACAAAAATGTGCAAGTACTTTTTCAAGTCTCTGCTAGCGTCAAGTGTGTTCCTGTCCAATTGGCCAAAGCAAGTCACATGACTGGAGTCAGAGTAAGGGTAGGAGGAGCTTATAAAATGTCAGAGCAAGAAGGGTTCACCCAGGAAAATCATTAATTTGGGCCATTAACGAAATTAATCTGCCACTTCCATCTACGGTGTAATGATGGTTTTATAAAGGTAACCTTGAGATTCATCATGACCTTGAAGTATACTTTCAATGAAAAAAAGCATATTGTTTATTTTGGTGTGAAAAACATTTAGTCATGTTCTCATTCTTTATAAATTTGTAATCCATTGTTTGATATTATGCATTCATATGATGATAAATATTTGGTTAACCACATACCAAATCACATGTTAAGAATTTATATTGTTCTTGGTGTTGGTAGGCTTGGGGCTTGAGTAATCACACAAAACTATACAATTTTCCCTAATTTAATCTTCACAGATTGAGAAAAAATTACTTTTAAATGAAAGAAGAATCACATTTGTGAATACATGTAATTGATGAATAGTTCTTAATTAGACAGTTACTCCAGATACTAAGACTAGTATAATGGAATGAAGCATTAAAAAGAGGCCAAGGAGAGTATAGTGAGTGGGCAATTGAACTGAGACTTGAAAAGTTAAGGTCAAGCCAGATGGGCATTGGCATGACTTATGAAGTTTTGTGGCACACGCTCCTTCTCTGCTCTACCTTTGCGTCTTATAAACACAGTCCAGTTGGCTTTGCAGACTGTGAAAGTAACGAGTTATTGATGGGAGTGAGTGCCAGGTGAATAACTCTTTCCTTGAAGATCTCTTCAGGCTGTGGTAACTGGAAGCAGCACAGAAGGAGAAATTGATGGCCCATATTCAGCTTTTGAATAGTAAAGCTTGAAGAGCTTTTAGGTACCGAACAGCTTGAGGAAAGGCAGGATAATGGGACATAATTGTACTGATTATGCAGTTGAGGTATGTTAAAGAAAAGTCTGCTAATTCTGTTAAATGGTGGCATTTTGTAGCTCCTGTTAATATTTTTAGTAGAGGAACAAGCAATGAGTTTATTGAGTTTTATTCAAAAAGATTAGCTCTTAAATCAACTCTAGCACCTTGGCATTTAATGGTTCAAGGCACTTCTCAACATAACCTCGCTAACCCTTCCAACATCCGTGAAGTGTATGTGGGTGTCAAACGTTTATGACTAAGAAGTCTTAGCAAGTAATAACAAGTGACTTGCCCAAGGTTATACCTAAGGTAAAGCACTAATTTCTCCTCTGTGCTAAGCCTATCCCAGATTTGGGGGGGAGGCGATCAGGGGGCCCACATTATCTCAGGAGGCTATTTAGCTTGCTGAGATAGAACATTCAGAAGCAATAAACAACAACAACAACAAACCAAAAGGAAAATCTAAGCTCCGAATCATTTTATACAAGAAACTTTTCCAGATTAACTTATGTTGTCTGGTAAATAAAAGGTATAGGAATTAAAAGATTATTTTTGTTAAAATGTGTTAGTGATTTGATGACTCTCTTTTAAGTGGAAACTGTTAGAAGACTGTTTCTTTACATTTTATTGATGTTGTATAGTGTCTATAATCTAGGAACTCTGTAAGTATAAATTAACAATGGGAAAGAAATTTCTTTCTTTGATATGCTGAGTTATTTTATCATTTATTAGGTCACTGAACCTATTTCTTCAAGTACTCCTCTGTGATGTTCAGTGTTGTTCATCAAGTATATCTAGTTCCCCTTCTGGGCATATTGTAGCCTGTCATCTCCAACCCTCTTGGAGTTAAGTATGGCTATGTGGCTTGCTTTGGCTTGTGTGGTGCATGTCACTTCTGGTGGACACTTTAAGAGACAGTGTGTGATTCAGCACATTCTCTCTTGAAACCTGGAGTGGTGACCAGCAGTTTTCAAATAGTGGTTGGAACCCTGAGTGATAGCAATGAAGAGTTATCCTTGACAATCTGCAACACATACATAGCATGAACAAGTAAAAGCCCCCAGCCCTGCTCCCCCTTATAATCCATTGAGATTTGGAGTTGTTTTTGAGTTCAACATAAGCTAGTCTAACCTGACTGACATAAGAATTTGTACCTAGAATCTGGGGTGCTGCTCTAACAAATGACCTAAAATATGGCTAGCATGGGTTGGCTGCATCGGGTGTGTTTGGCAAGGAATTACAAGAAAGACAAATTTATTCTATTGAAAGATTTTGTATATCTACAAGCATGGAGTCCAAAAACTCAGAGACGTGCATAATTGCTTCCAATTAAAACAGGAAAGCATAAAAATGAGAAATTCTTATAATTGTTCCAAGGGACACCTATTGTTAAAACCTATGGATAGATCAAGTTTTAGCCAGCAAATACTTTTCAATTGGACAAAAAGGGCTAAGAGAAAAGATATTGAAGTTGTGGATCTCCTGGAGAAGCCTGATATTCCCAAAGTATCAGCAATTAAGACAAGGAAAGAGGGGGGTGGCAATAAAGGAAAGGAATATAGCAAATCTGAGAATTCTGTCTAGAAAAGAGCTATAATTATTGGTATATGAAAATTACAAAAATATAATTGATAAGAGGCCTACTAAGTTTTAAAGAATCTTATACTACCCAAGAAATGACAAGCCTACAAAAAAAACCCTCAAGATTTAAAATGACTCTTTAAGTTATAATTGTCTGAGGTCAAGAAGAGGTTGAAAAAGCTATTCAGTTTCAAAGGAGGGTATATTCCTTGAAGCCCATTTCATATGTGGCCATAGATTATAATGGGAAGGAATAAACTTCCAGAAGACAAGCCCAAGGACCATAGTGAATAAGGAAATAATCAGGGCCTCATCGAGGAGTAGTTTTCTTTTTTTTCTTAAAAAAATTTTTTTAATGTCTATTTATTTTTGAGAGAGAGAGACAGAAACAGAGCACAAGCAAGGGAGGGGCAAAGAGAGAGGGAGACACAGAATCTGAAGCAGGCTCCAGGCTCTGAGCTGTCAGCACACAGCTTGACATGGGGCTTGAACCCATGAACTGAGAGATCATGACTGGAGCTGACCAGATGCTTAACCGACTGAGCCACACAGGTGCCCCAAGGAGTATTTTTTACCTCCAGACAGGGCCCATCAAAACACCTGCTCAGGACTTTGGGCTTGTCCATGGGCAATAGACCATGGACAAGAGATCTGTGTATCCTGGATTTAGTGATGATGAATGATAAAGAGACCACTGTGCATTCTTCCAAGATCCTAGGCTTTGGGTTTGATGCTGTAATCACATGAAATTTTCGAGTTCTGTCTCCTGGGCAGATATAATTATGTTTTGTATACAAGAATGAGAATGATAATCAGAAGGACAGATTGCAGTAGTTACCAGTTTTGTTTACCAAATTTTTCTGGTTCTCTTCTTAGACACATGGTAGGTTGGAATTTTCTCAATTCCTTTATCCAAAGACATGAAAACAGAAATTCCTTTGGGTGAGAGCTTAAAGAGTCGGACCTATGCTCTTTCTTTCCTTTTGGTTCGGGTGCCAGCATCTTTCAACAGTCCCTCCCTCAGCTCAAACCTGTGTGGGTTATGAACCTAAAGTCTGAAACACTGATCTGCAATGGATATTGTGTGTCTGAAAAGCAAACCATTGTTGTTTTAGACCACCGTTACTTTGGGAGTTGTTTGTTACTGCAATGTATCCCACTCTAACTTGACAGATCTGTTCCCCAGTTGGAAAACGGGGATGCTAAATGCATATTGATAAAGTGCATAAATTTAAAATATTCTATTATGCTATTGAGCATTGGTATATATTTTTTCCACAAAACAAAACAACAGTCAAAAATACTTAAGTTTCTCAAAAGCAATTTTACCCTCTATAGGAAAAGTGTCTTATTATCTGTGATATTAAAAAGTGTCATCTTGGTGGAACACTAGTAATACTAAATAACCTACGTATCTCAGAATTTGATAAGGGGATAAACACAGGTAGAGTTGAGACACATTTGTATTTGTAAATACACAAACAAATTTAGGGGGTTAATCAAATTTTATTATTTCTAATCCTGAATCTGATCTCCTACTGGGGCCTGGAAGAATTCTGTTCTAAGCAAGTCACTAGAAACATAATGTGTGTATGGTGGGAGAGGTGGGTGTGTGTGGGTGTGTGTTGAGTTCTACTGAATCACTGGGCATGGGCTATTCTTGGAGGCAGCTAGACACTAGATTTGAAAGAATCATATTCTTATCTGATATATAAATGCTATGTTTCTCAATAATTATGGATAGATTGAGTGTAGATTCTCTGACATGAGCATGAGCCTTTCTTGCAAAGGTTATTAATACTGTGCAGTGCTCAATGCTTGTACTTAACAATATAGCCGTATTATATTCTGTACTTATACTTACAAAGCAATTTTGCAATGCCTCTTATTTACTTTATGGTATCCTGCAATGCCTAGGGAACAGTAACTTAGACAGAATCAGCCAACTACAATAACAAGCCAGGCATATGTTATTATTGCTTTAATGGTAGACTTTTGATATTCAATTACTCAACAGTTGCCTGGTGCTTGGGTTTGTGACTTTTTTGAGCCATTGATTTCTACCTCCCCCACATTCTTCCACATGATATAAGCAGTAATCATTTGGTAAATGCTAAATCCCAGTATACTAAAAGTGGCTTTGGGACATGGGACTTCATTGACCAATACCAAATTCATTTGCAGAAAAAGTATAGGGTGGTACATGAATTCTCAAATTTGGCTACGTGTTGGTATTACCGGCAGGATTTTAAAAGTAGCCAATATCTGAGTCACACTCCCAGAAATTCTGATTTAATTGGTATGGAGATTTTTTTGAAAATTCCCAGGCAATTCTAACATGTAACAAAAATTTGAGAATAACAAGTGTACTGGTTAAAAGCACATGCTCTGGAGTCATACAGATCTGGATTTATATCTCTGATTCCTTGTTACTAGCTGTGTAAGCCTAAGCGAGTATTTAAATTCTCCAAGCCCTAATTTCCTTATCTTTAAAGTTAGCATAAAATGTTACTGTAAGTTTTAAATGGGTTAATATATGTAAAGAGTTCTGTGAGTACCTGACACATAGAAAGCTCTCAATAAATGTTTTAACGCTAGATTAATTATTAATTCAAGGTTGGGGGTCTTGAAAGCAGGATAAGGATTGACTTGCAGAACAAAGATTAGACGCTTCAGAGAGAAGAAGGAACATATGTAAAGGTGTGGAGTTGAGCAGGTATGACGTATTCTGGGGATGATGTGAAATTCATTGAGGTGGAAACATGATATGGGTAAGACAGACTAGAGAAAGACGAGGCTGAAGATATTGCTAGCAGCCAGATTTTAAGAGTTCTGTATTATAAGTATTAGAGCTGGGTTTTTACCTTTAAATTAATGGTAGTTCTTATTTGGACACAATGATGTTTTGCAATTAATTGTGAGTTATGTTACAGGTAAAGTGAAAACGAGATTCATTTTTATTCATTCCATAACATTATTCTTCCTCCCTGGCATTCTGATATCTTTCCTTAAATATGAAATAGTAAAGTAAATGCAGCAGGTGTGCCAGAAATTACTCATAACCTACCACACAGCTTAGTTTAGGTCCAGGCCACCCTTACTCATGTCGTATTATTATTTGTGAGGATTGAGAAATATTTTTATGTTGTGAGATGTCATTTCAGAGCTATATGTATTATCTTTATCTGTGGATGAATTTCTGCCTCAGACCATGATGGAGCAACTGGTACTAGACTGGCCTTCCTGCCGTAAACAATGAGTAAACAACTAGAAAAGTGGGCATCTGTGTGAAACAACTCTTTGGACATTAGACTACAAGCAGCACACAAGGTCAATGAAAACAAAACAAAAAAGGCAAGCCCTATGATGACCCTGCTTTCTCCCTCGAAATGTTTACTAGACCACAGCAAAGGGAGGAGAAACCAAGCAGAACACAATGGTCTTGCTGAGCTGAGACAGAAATTAGAGTGTGGGTAAGCTGAAGCAATCAGAGTTTGTAGGACAGAGTACCAAAGACGAGGGAGCCATGCAGAGAAAGAGTTTCATACACCAGCATGGAGTACCCTTGTGTTTTTTAGCTGAATAGCAAGTTGCATGTGGACAGGGCAAGACTTCCACAAGGCTTGGCAAAGGACAATTACTGGGAAAGAAAGCACCAAGGACATATAAGCTGAAAAAACTCTCAGGGCTCAACAGGGTGGGGAGACATTTGATATCCAATCAGTCAGTGTAGAGAGACTTCATGGCATACTCATGGTTGATAAAGATCCCGTCCCGGGGGGAAAAAAAAAAAGATCCCGGAAATCCCAAGCATTAAGAGTACGAACAAATTAACCATTGAGTAAAGATTACTCTATACCTGTCCTAAAAACAGCAATGACAACAACAACAACAACAACAACAACAAAACAAGCCTCCAAATAACCAAGCTGATCTACAAGTAAATTAGCTGCTTACCAGGAGTAAGACTAACATTTAAAAAATAAAAATTTTTAAATGTTTTACTTATTTTTGACAGAGAGACAGAGCATGAGCAGGGGAGGGGTAGAGAGAGAGGGAGACCCAGAATCCGAAGCAGGCTCCCGGCTCTGAGCTGTCAGCACAGAGCCCGACGTGGGGCTCAAACTCACAGATCGTGAGATCATGACCTGAGCGGATGTCGGATGCTCAACCGACTGAGCCACCCAGGTACCCCAGTAAGACTAACATTTTTTAATAGAAAACAACAAAACTCAGACACTGAACACCGTAATGTTCACAATGTTCAAATTCCATCCAAAATTATATGACATGAAAAAGCAGTACCAGTAGAACCATAAACCATACCAGTAGAAATAGATACAGAAGTGAAAGAGATGATGGAATTAAAAGATAAGGAAATTAAAATACTGATTATAATTACATCAACAATTTAAAGGAAACAGAAATAAGTAGAGAAATAGAAAGCATAACAAAGAAAAAAGAATCTTCTAGAGAAAGAAAAAAATACAGTATCTAAAATGGATAATTCACTTAATGGATTTAAGAGCAAATCAATCACTTAAGAAGAAAACGTCAGTGAATTTGGAGATTACAAAAATTTAATAGAGTCTTTCAGACCTGTGGGCAATGTCAAGTAATTTTGCATATGTTTAATTGGAGTCCCAGAAAAGGTAGAGAGTGGAGCAGAAATACTATTTTTAAAAATGGTTGAAATTTTCCAGATTTGGCAAAAAATATGAACACACAGGTCCAAGAAACCTAACAAATTCCAAGCAAAATAAAAGAAATTTCCACCATGGCACATCATAATAAACTTGCTGAAAATCAATGATAAAGAAAAATCTGTGAATAGTCAGATGAATAAAAGAAAACATGCCAGGGGAGCCTGGGTGGCTCAGTCGGTTGAGTGTCCGACCTCGGCTCAGGTCACGATCTCGCCGTCTGTGAGTTCGAGCCCCACGTCCGGCTCTGTGCTGACTGCTCAGAGCCTGGAGCCTGTTTCACATTCTGTGTCTTCCTCTCTCTCTGACCCTCTGCCGTTCATGCTCTGTCTCTCTCTGTCTCAAAAATAAATAAACGTTAAAAAAAAAATTAAAAAAAAAAAAAAAGAAAACATGCCCTACACAGGCAAAAATATGAATGACTGGAAACAATGCAAACTAGAAGAAAAGGAATGACATCTTTATATTTTTATTTTTATTTTTAAAGGAATGACATCTTTAAAATTCTGGAAAAACAATGCCATCAAAAAACAGAACAAAATGAAACAAAGCAAAACAAAGTCAATGGACATAATAGTGTTCTATATCAAGCAAAAATATCTTGCAAAAATGTCTTTCAAAAATAAGGACTAAATAAAGACATTTTGAGACAGTAAAAAAGAAATAACTTATTGCTAGAATATATATTTATAAGACATTTTAAAGAAAAATTTTCAGGCTGAAGGAAAAATATAAGTTGGAAATTCAAATTTACATAAAGGAATGAAGATTATTAGAAATTGTAAATATATAGGTAAATATAAAGATTTTTTACTTAAAAATCTTTTTAAAAAATTAATTTAATTTATTTTTTTTTTAGAAAGACAGATAGACACAGAGAGAGAGAGCAGGGGAGATGGGCAGAGGGAGAAAGAGAGAGAATCTCAAGCAGGTTCCATGCTCAGTGTCAAGCCCAATGTGAGGCTCAATGCAGGGATCCATTCCATGACCCTACAATCATGACCTGAGCTGAAATCAAGAATGAGATGCTCAATTGACTGAGCCACTCAGGCACCCATAAAATTTATCTTTAATAAACAATGTATTGGGTTGTCTAAAAAATACACAAATAACATGTATTTACAGGAAAGATGGAACATAGGAAGTAGAAAAATACAGCTGTCTAGTTCTTAAATTATTTGTCCTATAGATTATTTGAAGGTACATTGTGATAAGTTGATGATATTGTAAACTTTAGAGCAACAACTAAAAAATATATAAAACAAAGATACATATGTAATAAATTAAAAGAGGAGATAAAATGGAATAATCAGAAGAAAAATCACTTTTCCAGGAGAAGGAATTAAAAGAAAAAAGGAAAAAGAACAGACACCAATAGCAAAATGGTAAACTTAAATCCAACCATATCAAAATTACAGTACACACAAATAGCCTAAACAGATCTATTGAAAGGCAAAGATTATTAGATTGAATAAAAAAATCAGGGGATGGCTAAATGCCATTTATAAGAAATGTACAAGTAAGGTGGGGGGGTGCCTGGGTGGCTCAGTCAGTTAAGCATCTGACTTTTGATTTGTGTTCAGGTCTTGATCTCACAGTTTGTGAGATCAATCTAGGCATTGGGCTCCATGCTGACAACACAGAGCCTGCTTGGGATTCTCCTTCTCTTTACCTCTACCTCTCCCCCCACCCTGCTCTCTCAAAATAAATAAATGAACTTTTTTTTTTTTAAAGGAATACATTAGTAAGTTAAAGTAAAATAATAGAAAAATTACACCATGAAAATAACATAACACATCTGGAATGGCTTTATTCATATCAGACAATGTAGACACTGGGACACCAATTATTAATGGATAGACCTTTAGAAGAATATTAAAAGGGTCAGTTGATTAAGTAAATAAAACAATCTTATATGTGTATGCATTTAATAACAGTTACAAAATACATAGAGAAAACCTGATAGAACTGAAAGGTGAACATAGAGAAAATTTCACAATAATAATTAGAGTTCTCAGTGTTCTTTCAGCAATAGATAGAGCAACTAGACAGAAAATCAGTAATGTAGAAATCTTGAAAAACAATATCAACCAACCTGACCTCATTGACATTTGTAGAATATTGTACTCAACAACAGTACTATACAAATCCTTTTCAAGTGCTATTCTGGGGCTATCTTCACATATTTAAAAACATTTAAATCAGACACTATGTTTTTTTTTTTTTACCATAACAATTAAATTAGATATTAATAACAGAGGTATCTAGAAAATCACCACATACTTGGAAATTAAACAACATGCTTCCAACTAACTAATGGGTCAAGTAAACAATTAAAAGGGAATTGTATAATACCTTGAACTAAATGATTATGAAAATGCAGTGTATGAAATTTTCACCTAAAGCAGTACTTTGAAGGAAATTTGTAGCAGCTAAAACCGTGCCTCCAGGGATATTTACAGCTTTAGATGAGCATATTAGAAAAGAAGAAAGGTTTAAATTCAGTGATCTAAATTTCACTTTAAGAGACTAGAAGTGAAAAGGAAAGTTAAATCCAAATTAGGTAGAAGGAAAGAAAAAACAAAATAATTTGAAACAAGTCATAGCCTAAACATAAAAGCTAAAATTGTGAATCTTCTAGAAGAAATCAAAAGAGAAAAATATTCAGCACCTTGAGATAAGAAGAGACTTCTTATATAGAACACTAAAAGCATAAACTAAAAGAAAAGTGATGAATTAGACTTTACCAAAACTAAAAACATCACTCTTTATAAGATACCATTAATGGGAGCCTGGGTGGCTCAGTGGGTTGAGCATCTGACTTTGGCTTAGGTCATGATCTCACGGTTTGTGAATTTGAGCCCCATTTGGGCTTTGTGCTGATAGCATGGAGCCTGCTTGGAATTCTCTGTCTCCCTCTCTCTTTGCCCCTCTCCTGCTCTCTCCCCCTCTCAAAATAAATAAACGTTAAAAAAAATTTTATAAGACACCATTAAGAAAATGAGAATATATTTGCAATACATATAGCTGCTAAAGGACTTACATGCGGAAGACATAAAAAATGCTTAAAACTCAATATTAACAAGTTAAATCCAGTTTAAAATGAGAAAAATATTTGAGAATACTTCAAGCAAAAGAAGATATACAAAATGACAAAAGACACATGAAATAGTGTTCAACATCCTTAACTGTTAGGGAAATGTAAATTAACATCACAGTGGGTACCTCCACATACTTGCATGGCAAGAGTATGGAACAATCAGAATTGTCGTATATTGCTAACGGGAATAGAAAGTGGTACAACTACTTTGGAACACACTTTGTTAATTTCTTATAAAACACTTAACACAGAAATTCAACTCTTAGGTTTTTATTCAATAGAAATAGAAACATTTCTAGATGGAACAGAAACACACAAAGACATGTATACAAATGCTTATAGTAGCTGCTGCTACTGCTTCTCCTTCTTCTCCTTCTTGTTTTTCTTCTTCCTCCTCTTCCTTCTTCTTCTTCCTTCCTTCTTCCTTCCTTCTTTCTTCTTTCTTCTTCTTCTCCTTCTCCTTCTCCTCCTCCTTCTTCTTCTTCTTCTTCTTCTTCTTCTTCTTCTTCTTCTTCTTCTTCTTCTTCACTCCAGTGCCTAGAATAGTGCCTGGTATAAACATTTTTGGGATGGGTAGGTGGGGGTAGGCTGGCTGCATATTTGAATGTTTCAGAATGATAAATATTATGAATGAAAAATTATCAATATATATCATCATAAACTTTTTTTAGATACACATATTCTGATAAATATATATGTACATTCTGATTGTATATGTTTCATTGTTTTAGAGAGATTTATAGGACTCCATGTAAGAGTGACTCAAAGTAATAGCTGAGAGGATAGATATCATTGTTTCTTTTATTGTCAAATTGTACTTCTCACAAGTGAACCTGTTTCATGGATCACTCATTCATTCATTCATTCATTCATTCATCCAGCACTTACCAAGAACCTTTGGGCATTGACAATAGATAGATACAAAATTAGATGCATGGGAGAAGTAGTATGGAAGTACAGAGATGGAAGAAAGAATCTGCGTTTGGAAAAGAGATTGAGGAAGTGGGAAAATCTTTGAAAAGAACTTGCCTAGTTCTAATTGATAATAGAAGTATATCAAGTGGAGAAAGAAGAAAGGGATTTCCAGGCAGAGGGAGATGCTTTAGCAAAAGCAAGAGGTATAGAAACTCAAGAAATCATTTGTGATGACTAAAGTATAGTGTGTGTTAGAGAATGGTGGAGAGTGATGTTGGAAAAACATGTTGAAGTCTGATAATGAAGGATCTCCAAAGCCATGCCAAGAAGTATATCTAGTAGGTAATTTAGGAACCATCAAAGGACTTTATCTAGGAAGGTGACATGAGCAGTTTCGTGATTTACAGGATAATTCTTACTGCAGTTAGGATGAGAGAGTGAGCCTGAAGGCATGGAGATTAGTTAAAAGACCACTAACAGTTTTTAAGCAAGAAATGGGGCCTAAATTAAGACAGCAGCTGTATGAATAGGGAGGAAAGGACTGATTTCAAGATTAAAATTGATGGGTCTTGGGACCTATAGGGGAGTGAGAGAAAAAGAGGAGATAGAGCTGACTCTGAGTTTCTGGTTGGGAGTCTTGCAGATGGGGCTCTAATTGATCCACTGTGACCTGCAATTGATTGGCCTTCCTGGTTCACCTCATTTCCTCCATTGACCTTTCTCCCCAACTTTAACTCCAAGAAAGAGGTTTTCTTCTACTTTGGGCTCATTAATACCTCTTTTCATTCACCAGGTATAGAACCTACTAGCTAATCAATCTGCAGGAGTAACCTTTCCTTTTCCTCTGTGTCAGCAGCTGAGTATCTTACAGATTGATTCAATATGCTCTCAGTTCTGTCAAAACTGTTTCAGGATACCTAGAGAGCTATTTCACTGCCTTGTAGGTTTGCACATCTTCTAACAACCTGCTGTAATACTTTAATTCATTCAACTTTTTCTTATTATCCCCTTGTATCCACTTATATCAATCCATAGATGATATCAATTCCAGTCTCAATGGTCTCTAAAGGTTTGTTCTTAGTCCTTATGTGGGATGTAGATTTCTGACTGTGGATTCAATATTGAGATAAGTACTGTAAGGAGAGAAACAGTGCACAAAGGGTGGTTTCTTACTTTTCAGAGTTTAATAATCTAGATGAAGAGATGAGACTCTACCCCTTCTCCCTTTTCTTCCTTCTTTCCTTACTCTCTCCCTCCTTCTTTCCTTCCTTCCTTCCTTCCTTCCTTCCTTCCTTCCTTCCTTCCTTCCTTCTTTTCCTGCCTGCCTTCTTTTTTTCTCCTTCATAAATTAAATTAAATTAAACTAAACATAAATACTGCGAAGGTATCAACAGTGCAAAGATAAGTAAAACATGAAGCTTTCTGATCATACAACAGCCAATAATTAAGTGACAAATTATACGGCACAAAACTGAAAGCTAGTTTAACAGGGAAGTCCTCATAGAAAAACTAGTACACATTTAAGGAATATTTATTATTAGTAGTATTATGTGTAAGAACTCTCATAAGCATAGAACATCTTGATTTTAGGAATTAACTAGCAAAAACAATCAGGATATTCATCTAGATTAGTTGAAAAATGTAGGTGAGATGCTGGTATAGTTAGATGGATTAAAGGGCAATTCTCGAGATTATGAATAAACTAGGGCTGTGTCAAAGTGAATAGAATTTTCTAGGAATATGTGTTAGGACTCTGCCTTTAACCATATCTTATTCATCAATGGTTGGATAAAGTCATAGAAGGCTGGTTTATCTAAAGTATAGACAGTGAAACAGGATCTTATTATACAACATATCACATCAAGGTTCAATATGAATATGGAAGTATAAAATTTCTGAGTCAAAAATAATAAATAAAATGAACTTAGGTTCAAAAAATTCATGATGGTAGTATCAGGGCAAATTGCCTTAACAGGTTGGAAAAGTTTTTGGAGTTGTAGTTGCCTATGTGACTTGGAGTGACATTGCTGCAAAACTAATCAAATACCACATCAGTGGGAAAAGATCATGGGGGCAGGCGTCTCCCTAAAAACAGCATTAGCTAAACCACATGTACTATTGAATGTCCAATTCTGTGTCCCTTATGTTTAGAAGGTTACATGCAAACTAGAGCATGCTCTGACAGTACCACTCATGATATTTTAGAAACCATATCACATAGAAACAGACAAGAGATGACTATAAAAAACATCTGAAAAATTACTTCGAAAAAATTTTTAAATGTTTTTTTAATGTTTATTTATTTTTGAGAGAGAGAGAGAGAGTCCAAGTGGGGGACGGGTAGAGAGAGAGGGAGACTCAGAGTCGGAAGCAGACTCCAGGCTCTGAGCTGTCAGCACGGAGCTCGATGCAGGGCTTGAACCCACAAGCAGTGAGATCATGACCTGAGCTGAAGTCGGACGCTCAACTGACTGAGCACCCAGGCACCCCAATTACTTCAAAATTCTTAAAGATCATGAAAAATGAATAGGCTTGCTCTGTCTTATTTTAGAGAGCAGATACAGCAAGAACAGATACAAATTTTAGTGAGGTGAATTTGGACTCAAATCAGAGAATTTTCAGTTTGGTATTCTAGAAATAATTGAGGTAGTTTCCATCATTTACACAATAAGTGCCCTTTCACTGACAGTATTCTAACAAAGTCTAAGTAGATGGTCATTTGTTGGAGATGTAATTAAATGATATCTTATTTGAGTGGAGAGCTAGATGAAATTATCTATAAGCTTTCTTCCCGTGCTAAGTCCAAACAAGCCTTATTTTTGTGTCTTCTCTTAGTAGAGGAAGTTGAACAATGTATTGATTAGATTAATAGGTCAATGATAGAATTATGGGAAGGAAGTAGAGGGAAGAATATTGAATATTTTTTTATACTGTGCTGTAAAGAATGTATATTTCCCTAACAACACAAAGAAAATTTTAGTAGATATCTTAGAAGTTGTTTTGAATTGACTTATACCAATAATAGAATCCTTTACTTCATTTTAGTCCCGAAGTGAAAAGGGAACCAGTAATACATTCCACACATCCTTTTGAAATAGTTAATTGTCAATGCCTAGTGTGGAATAGATTTAAAAAAAAAAAAAAAAACACCTAGTAATTAGGCTTCTAGTTAAGGCATTTTATTCAACAAATACCAATGCTTAGCATACACGTGGGACTTTATATTTGCCAAGTTATTAATTTGTTTTCATATTAACCATGGGAAAGCAATGAAGTGATATCTTTACCTATCAGATGAAAAACATTAAGACCACTAATATGCAGAATCACCAAGTCTATCATTTTTCAAAAGACTTGAAGTGGTATTTATTTATTTATTTGGGGGCCTTGATACCGTATTTCAAGACAGTGAATCCAAGGAGCCAAGTAGTTGATGTGATTCATGTGTTAACATTGCCCAAAATATCAAGCTGATTCTCTTTTCTGAGGCCCATTCTTTGAGCTTAGCTGATAATTTTATAGTTATTATAGAAACAATACTTTTTAAATTTTGTAACTCATTTTTGTTGCCTACAAAGAAGCTTTAAATTACTCAATATCATTTAACAGATAAAATGAAATACATGTTTCTAACTACCCTATATACTTCAAACAGTTGTTTTCGTAAATCCAAGGAAAAAATTCAAGCAAACTTGTTTACCACTGGCTGAATAAAGTTGAAGTTCAGACGGCATAGTTATAATTTATTACTTGGCACACAGAATTATTTTAAATTACTGCATTAGCACTGACTCATTCAGAATAGCATCTGCTGGAAGACCACCAAAAAATCCTGGGGATTTGGTACAGTCAACACAATGACAATAAACAACAAACTGGCAGCCTCTGGGGCTGGCAATTTTATTTACACATATTATATATTTTTTAAAACTTCAGCAGAATCGATACCAGTGATTTCAAGTTTTTAAAAAATTCTATATATCACTGTTGCTTACTTCATATTACTCAATACTGTCAGGCGTTTTAATCTTTGCTGTTCTAATGGAGATAAAATCACATCACATTGAAGCCTTAATTTGCCTTTCATTGGTTGCTAATGCAGTTGTGAACCTTTTAAAATATTTATTCACCATTTGTGTGTTCTTTACTATGAATTACCTATTTATGTCTTTTGCTCATTTTCATAGGTTATTTGTCCTTTATTGATTTGTTCAATTTTCAAATATATCAGGGAGAGTAAACTTTTTTGGTTACATATGTTACCAATGTCTTCTCTAAGTTTGTGGTTTATTTTAACCTTTTTGATGAAATATTTTCCTAATTATTTATTTTTTTGGATGGGGGATATATGCTAATAATTCATTAAGTAACAAAGTTAAACTTTTTAAAAAAATTGAGTGTTGGATACCGAGTCATTTAAATCATGCCTATCTATGGCGAAAGCCTTGTTTAATGCAAGACAATTAACACTGGTACATAACAGGTTAACCAAAAAAAGTAGGCAACAGGGCACCTGGGTGGCTCAGTGGGTTAAGAGTCAGACTTCAGCTCAGGTCATGATCTCACGGTTGGTACCTTTGAGCCCTGCATTGGGCTCTGGGCTGACAGCTCACAGCCTGGAGCCTGCTTCAGATTTTGTGTCTCCCTTTCTCTCTGCCCCTCCCCTACTGACGCTCTTTCTCAAAAATAAATAAACATTAAAAAAGTGTATAAAAATAAAAATGAAAAAAAGTGGGCAACACAAAACATGATAGAATAAGATATACAACTGGAAAAAAGCAGTTGTGGAAACATACTGAAATAGTTTTGGTAAATACAGCTCAAATATGGAATGAGTAAAGACAGGTCACTAGCTTCTGAAAGTCAGCCTATAGTCACTATGTTCTGCTGAGGAAATGTTCTGCTAATCATTTCTTGATACCAATATTGGCAAATTTATCAGTTTTACCCTATATAGTCAGTAGGTTTTGGGTTCTTGTTTAAGAAATCCTTTGCTACTAGTGGTGATAGAGATAGTCTCTGATATTTCTTCTAAAATTTTGAAAGATTTGCTTTCCACATATATATATATATTTAATCCATCTAGAATATACTTTTGTATAATATAGAGATCCAATTTTATTTTTTCCAGGTGGATAATCAATTTTCCTAATACAATTTATTGACTAGTTTTTTTCTTTTTTCAATTATCTGTAATGTCACGGTCACATGTGGGTACATGTGTAAGCCTGTTTCTGGACTCGTTCTCTACATCTGGCAAAAAACTTTACTGTTTCCACCTGGTCCAGGCCTGGGCGAGGGCTCCGCGGTGGTCAAAAACCTGCCTAGGGGCCGCAGGGAGAGCCTCAGCCAGAGGCCCTGACACCAGGGCCGGGGTGCCAGAGGGGCCCCTCAAAGCCTGCCGGGCTCCGGAGGCTCCTCGTGGTGCCGGAGGCTGGGCGTTTGGCAGCTGTGCCCGCCCAGCCCGGCCCGGGGCCGCCGGCCTCCCAGGTGAGTCAGGTGGTCTCCATCTTCTGGATGAGCTTCACCTGCTGACCCCCCCCCCCCCCCCCCCCCCCCCCCGGAGATGGGCGCCTGCGCGGTTGGAAACGGGCGCGCAGATAAAGGGCCGGGTTCAGGGTCCGCTCCAGGCCCCTGGCGGCTCGCGTGGCGTCCAGGGCTTTCCCCCAGCTCTTCTTGGGACGGCTTGTGCCTCTGCTCTTCCCGGAGGAGGCCGGCCGCCGCCGTGGCTCTGCCTGTTCAGGAGAGGCCTTCTGGCTTCACCTCCACCGGCTCTCGAGAAGCGGGCCGCGCTCCGGAGCCACCTCCTGGCGGCGGAAAGAGAAGCGGGAGAGAGGTGGGTGCGCGAGCCCGCGGCTGCGTGTTGACCAGGCGGTGGGCGGCTGGGCGGCGGCCCCTCGAGGGGAGGCTTTCTGACCGGCCCTGGGGCTCGTGCTTGATCCGCTGTGAGGAGCCGAGCGCAAAACACGGGGTGGGCCGGTCCGGGAGGCACAGGGGGCCACGATGGTTCCCAAGGTTGGGACTGGAGAGGGGGTTGTGGGGTGGTGGGAGGCTGGAAGACGGGGTCCCCGGGACTGCTGTGCCCAAGCACTGTGGAAGCAAGAGGTAAATCACGGGACCGCTCGGCTCATCGCCTTTTATTATATTTTCGATTAATTTTTGTGTATTTTCCCAAATACGTAATTGGTTTAATTAATACAGCATAATAATGAACTTTGATTTCTGCTAGGAATATTATACTTTGACCTTGCCACCAGTCATTTTGAGAATGTTTTGGCTGTTGTTAGCTTTTTGCCCATATACATTTTAGAATTGTTAAATTTCTCAAATATTTTGTTTGGATTTTGAGTGGAATTTTATTGCCTTTAAGATTGTTCTTGAGGAAAACTATTTTAACTATGCTAAGCTATTTTATCCATGAATCTAGCATATTTCTTAACTTACTTAGGGATTTAGATTTTTTTTTTTTTTTTTCCAATTAGGGAATCTTTTATTTCCTTCCTAAAGAATACCATTTTGTATTTTGTTTAGTTCAGGCCTTTATTTTTTTGTTTTGTTTTCTAAAAATGCTTTTATTTAGTTTACATTTTTGATGGCTCTTTCCATTGGGTATAACATTTTATGGTAGCAGGTATTTGGTTTCAGCATTTTGAAAAGTCCTTCCATTGCTCATTTGAAGGTGAGTATCTTTTTTCTCTAGCTGCATATAGGATCTATGGAATGCTTGGTTATGGTATTTTTAAGATCTGTCTCTCTTGAAGTTTATAGTATTTTTTGAAAATATGGCTTAATGTCAACAGTTTTAAAACATTGTCTATTATCTTCTCAGAGAACATTTCAACTTCCTTCTGTCATTTGTCCTGGGACTTTAATTAGACCTAGATTAAGCGTTTTAACTTCATTGACCATATTTCTTATACTCTTATGTTTTTCACACTATACTTTTCCTCTCTGAAAATATCTGTGATATTTTCTATTAATGTGTTTTTGTTTATTAACATTGATATTTCTGTTGACATATTGATATATTTCCTAATATATCTCGTATATTTTTGTATATTCTAAATCATTGGTAGTCCCTCTAATTCTATTCTGCAGTTTAATTCTAGCCATGAAGTTTTTTTTAGCCATGAAATTCTTAAGTACAATTATTATATTTTTTATTTCTGAAATTTCCATTTTTATAGTTTACATTCTGTGCTAGAATTGTTAATCTTATTTTTTATTTATATGAACATAATAACCATAGTTCTTTTTAAATTGCTAGGTGAGAACTCCATTATTCAGATTCTGTGGATCTGCTTCTATGCTCTATTAGTTCTCTTAAGTTTTGATTACATTATCTTAATTAAATGCTTGGTTACTGTTTTTTTGTTTTTGTTTCTAAATACTAATCCCTGCATATAAAAAAAATAGAGAGGTAACTTGGGGCTTGGAGTGATGTTATTTTCTGCCAGAGGATATGTGTTTATTTCTGACAGGTGGCTAAGGCCATTAGTAATCAAGGTTTACTTTAATGCAAATATGACTTTAGATCATTTGACACTGGTTTATGTTTTGTTCACCCTTATTCTCAATCCTAGGAGATTTGCCAGTTCCTCCCCATTTGGAAAGTTCTGGGCTAGAATTTCTTTCCATCTAGCCTAAGGTCTCTGCTTAGCTTCACTCTCAGCTCTTTGTTCTGAAAATACAGACAGCCATAGGAGAAACCAGACTCAAATGGAGTGTGATTACTCTGGGTGTTTATCTTCTTCTGAATTTTGACTTCGTAAGTCTTTCCTTTCTTGTTGTATTTCTTATGAATTCAGACATACTATTTAAAACATTATGCCCACATTTATTAGTTGTTTTAAGTTAGAGAAATGCTATGAAATATATAGTTTACCAGTATCAGAAGCAGAATTCTCTTCCAGTAATTTTTAAAATTCAGTGTGTGTGTGTGTGTGTGTTTGTATTCGAAACATTTTATTTAGTTTTCATATCTGACTGGCCATTTTTCATGGTGTCCAGTTTATTTTTCACATATCTTGATACTTTTCCTCTTTTTTAAAACATTTCATTCATAGTTATTTTACATTCTATAACTAATGTGTTCAGAACCCTAAAGGTTTAAGGGTTGATAACCCATGGTTTGTTTATGCTCACTCTCCTAAATTGTGGAGTGTTTGTTCATGTTCATAGTATTTTTTTTTTTATTATGAGTTCATATTTTGTTGAATTTGTTCTGTGGTCGTCTTGAGGGCCTAACATGGGGGAGCTTTCCTCCAGAAAGAACTGGTACTTGCTCTTTGTGGGTACTGTTGAATGTAACTAAGTTGATATCACTCAAATATAATATTTCGGCTTCAGATTTCTCTGGATGAATTGATAGCATATATTTGAAATTGTGACCTGAATGATAGCAGGTCTATTGGGGCCAATTCTCATGAGAAACTAGTGTGCGAGTGTGCGCGCGTGCGCGCGTGCAAGTGTGCGTGTGCACCACCTGGAGTCCTCATGAGGACAGACTGATTTCTGATAGGTTTCTATTGCTATTATGCAGATGTTGTTAATGTCTTTTTAGTAGTGCTGTAGCATCTTTGAGGTCCCAAATTAAGGAAGTCCATATCTCATGGGTCCTTTACTGGGTTATAGCTGTGAATACTTATCTTAGATGTGTTGGGTGAGGAAAAGTACATCTGCTACATCCAAGAACAGATAGAATAGCATATTAATAGAGAAGTAAAATAATTCCTTAAGCCAGAAATAATACAGAGGTCAGGCAGGTAATGCAAAGGTATAAAGTTGCTAAAAGTAAGACAAGAAGAGGCAGTGGGCACACTGTCTGAAAGATTCAAATTAAAGTTTAAAAAAGAAGATGGCCAGGAAAATATCTCCTAGAAGTATCTGACTCAGAGACTACACCCAACACATACTTGATAATATACTTTAAATAGACTTAAATATGTGTTAATATTTTCTAATATACTGTGACAGCATTCAATTTGACATTTACATGTGATCTATAACAGTCTGGCTTGCTTAGGCTTATGTATTTAAAACCCTATGCTTGGTATAGCCTATGCTTGGTATAGCCTTTGTTCTACATTTTTTTTTCCAAGATGCAGAAACATCTTTAGCATATGTTAAGAATAATGGTCAAAAATAATGGAGCAAGGATTTCCTAAGCATAGTAAATTGAAGGAGTTTGGATAAAGAATCAATTCCATAAATTAGGGATTCTAGAGGCTAAAATTAGTGGTATTCATGATTTAGAGAACAAAAGTTACTATTAAAACATTGTGCATAAAATGCTTCCACCACTAATCCATATTCTATGATGATGAGAGAAATGAGGTGAAATAGAAGATTAATGAAAAAATCAATGGTAATTTCTGTCTTCTTACTAAATAAGAGTCGATTTGTATCATCACTATTAGCATCTAACTATAAATGGGAATAAGATCAGGTCTAGAGGGAAGAGTTGTGTTGAATTTTATGGCTCAATGTAGGCAAAACGTAGTGCTTTAATTCTGCAGCTTTCCACTTATGTTGTGGCCACACACTATTTTTTCCATCTCCGGACTGATATTCGGCAAACTCCTTCTATACATCAAGAAAAAAAAATACTGCAGAAATATATTTCTTATTTAATTTCTACTATTCTTTTAAATGGTGGTTTGCAGAATGCATCTGGGTGTACAGCTAATGACCCATGAGCAATAAGCAACTGTTTAAGTAAAATGCACTATGAAAAAGCTTTTACCAAACAGCATTTTAATATTTTAAATAGATTTTCCATTGCAGGCTCTTTGTAACTGGATTAGTTCTCTGATGTGTTCTGACAGAGCTGTGGTTAGGGATACTCCATTAACTTTGTCTGTCATCTTATTTTCCCTAGTATCCAGCAGAACACCCTTATATTTCATAATTTGTATTGCTATCAGTGCTGATTTGTAAATGTGCAAATTATAATTAACAGTGGCTACTACTTCTATTAAATATTAAATCATTCTTGCAGCTTATATTTTCCACAGCAGATGGAGCCCTGTGGTATGCAAATAGACCTTCCTTACATTGTCAGCAATTTTTAACCTATATTTTAGTTTAAAGAATACATTTTTTTTCTGTTTGCTTTATGTTTTCTATAGCATTTAGGTTAATATTTATTTACTGCAGATTTTCTTTCTACCAATAAGAATTTCACGGACTATTACATCCCAGCACTGTGGTTTTGTTTCCCTTCATTAATAGCTCCTTAATCATCTAGCTTGGTTATAAGTGTGAGAGCTTGTTATTTGTACGGATACTGCAGTATTGCATAAGAAGCATTTAGTTGTATTTTAATATATACAACAGAAGCAAAAATGTTGGGTACACCATCGTAGGTTTTAATTTGAAATCCAATCTATGTGCACATTTTTCCCCCAGAATAAGCAAACACATTTAAGGTTTTATATTGTGTCTTAAACATTCTATTAAATGTCATCAGCCGATTCAGGAAAATGTATTGCAAAAATATTAGAGAAGTATAAAATGTGTAAATGTAATAGATGCTTGGGACATGGAGAGGAATGTAAAAGTCCAACATTTATCAGGTAACCATAAACCACTAAGAAACATTGATAGAAAGTAACATTCTTATGATATATAGTATCTTAAGCATGAACTCTTATTTCTAGTATTTATTGCAGTGCTGTTGTATTAAAAAACACTAATCCAGAATTATTGCAACCTTTCCTAACCGTGGATTCCTAGAGTATGAATATTTTGGTTGTGGAGTGAGTTCTAACTTTCTTAACAATGAAAGGATATATACTCTTTAAACCCGCTGGAATCAGAAGGTTGTTTCCTTGACAGGTTTTTAATGGCAAGTTAAGACTGCCGGGGAAACCATAGAACTCAAAGGCATTAACTGACAAATTAAGCAAAGAGTAATGAAAACTTCGATGTGTTGGAATCATCATTCATTGAACTGTAATTGCCTTAGCAGCAGAAAATTAAATTGTAACAAGTAAGGGTCTTGACACTTCCCGCAATTTCTTTAAAAAAAAAAAAAAAAAAAGTTTGTGCCTGCCATGGAGGATAAACAGCAGTCACATGAAATACTGGATGTGAGTCTTCTTAATTAATTTTATTTATTTTTTGGAATCAACCCTTCAGTAAGATATGCAAGATTATTTTAACAGTTTGCTTTCTGAACACTGAAAATTTGGGTCTGTCGCAGATGATGCACTTATAAATAGGGTCACGTTCAAGGTTATAGGGCCTGTTGGCTTATGGAAACAAGTAGAAATGACTTTCTCCATCTCCTGGGGGGAGGAAGAATACTCAGGAATAGGAGGGATAATTTTTGTCAGATTTTGCCTTTGGAGGTGACAGTTAAGGGTCTAGTTGAAACTTATTAATTCATTTGCGACTGGCCAGTGAAAGTAATCTCCAAGTAGCAGGTTTTTCTTCCAAGAAAAGGAATATCTTGGTGGTGGTGGTGGTTGTTTTTAAGAGGTATGAATGCTAGAGAGCATACAGGATATTCAGAAAGAAAAACCTATCTCTCTTTTTCTGTGGATATCCTATAGGAGTCAAAATAGAGTACACAAGGCTTTATAAAACAACGTTTTGGATTAATTGAAAGTTACAGTTACAGAACCCATGAGAACAGCCTGACCAGCCTCTCCGTGAACTGTAGAGAGTGTGAATTTCCCAGCAGATCATGCTTCAGCTTTGGGTGGGAAGCAGTGATAAATGTTTGAGTGGGAAAATATGTGTCTGAGTTACAGCATCTGCTTTCATTACTTAGTTTTCAAGAGGACATTGTGAGTCAAAGAAATGAGTGGGTTTTATTCTGGAAAAGATCCAGGGGAAACTAGATCTTCTTAAGACAAAGGAAGAGCTGATTTCTGGAATGGTGGACAAGACTGACTGGGGTGCGGTCTCACCATGTTGGTCAGTGGTGAACTCTGCTCATTTGGGAGCAGCGTCCTCCCTCAGCACCACGGAGCCTTGTTCAGGGGTCGGGGTTAACTTGTTTTAAAACTTCTCATTAAAACCTTCCAAAACGAGGTACCCTAAGAGAATGCCTTTGCCTCAGGAAGCTGTACTTAACGGGGATCTCCTGAAGAGAAGGCCTCCATGGGACATTTATAAAAGCCTGGATGAAGGAGCATAATGGGAACATGGAGAACAAAAAGGAAATGGGTGTGCAATTGCAGATTTTAAGTTTAGGGAAGAATCTCCATAAAGGGACTGAGTCTCAAGGTCAAGTAATTTCATTAATGATTCATAAACCACTAGGTTCAGAGGGGATTTGTATATTATTCAAATAGTTTGTAAGTTTCCATAGCTTTAAAAAAATATAAGACCTAGTACAATGGTGACAAATACAGTATGTGTTAATATCCATAGGAAAATCTGTCCTAGCAATGTAGACAGTCAGACTAGTTTTTATCCCTTCTTTATTCATGGGTAAAGGCTAAGGGTGGTGGCTGGGCTGGAGTGGATAAAGAGGGGGAAAAGGGGATATTTCTGGATGAACCAGATGAAAGGCCGCTTTGTGTTGTTTTGACTTTGAATGCCTGTGGTTGGCTTTGGGGACCTCCTACTATCAGTAACTTCTCATGTTTGCTAAAGTCAGTGTCCTTTTTGGACATCACTTCCTTTCCCATGGTATCTTTGTATCTTCAGCCACCAATACCTACAAAACCAGGTTGAGGTCTCCTGGCTTCCTGTGAAAGCTCCAATATTTAAGATCTGTTATCATGGCCACCATGAGGCTAAAGTATAAAGTGGACAACGTGGAATTCACAGTTCATTCCCATTTTGTTGGATCCTTCTTCCAGTAAGATTTCCCCTCACCTCCTTCAAGAAGCCCAAGTACAACTGTCCTCCTTTGACATACCCTAACCAACTTCTTCTTGGCCTCCTCTAAGTATATAATTTCTGTGGCCTATGTCCTCAGTGCCTTGTTGGGCTTATTTAATCTTGTAAATTAAGTAAGATGCTATTAACTGATAAGTGTCTTTGGATAACATTTGCCTTTTGATAGAAATTTTACTCACATGGGCCAGGAGACCCTATGCTAAGACCAGCAGGACACAAACATCCTTTGTTTTCCTTCCAGTCATCAGTTTAACTACTTTGACTATGAGCAGCTTTGGCCTTCTCCGTAAAATCCTGAGATTGTGTGAGGCCCCCAAACCAGTGCCTTCTTTAAAAGCAAATCAGTGAAATAAACATCAGTCTTTTAGCACATGCCCCAGTGTAATGGTTGTCCAGGATTTGTGAACTTACACAAACCTAGTCTTAGGCTTAATAGAAAGTAAACAGTAAATCTACATAAATTACCCTGTAGGGGATCTAGCTTTGCAATAAATGTAAACTCTCCTTGACCTCTTCATATTCCTCATGTTCCATTTGAATTTTTTATGGATTTGCTTTTGAAGACTCTGAGTGCATTTGTTGTAGATGCACATGTGCTCTGGAAAGCTTGACTTGATAGAAACTCCATGCAAAGAGCTTTGTTTCCAGTGGGATGCAAAATGCTGTAGACACCATATAAATTTTGAGGATGTGCAATATGCATTAGTGTAGTAAAGGCTCTGAGAAGTCCTGTAGTGAAAAAGCCTGTTTGAATTTGTTTAACTCAGCATTTCCTAAAGGCATATTTTGTGCACAACATTCTGGGAACTAGTTTGCCAATTAGCACAATTGTGGAGGATGGGGCAGGGCATGACGCTGTGAACATCTGCTTGTACTCTATTTTAGTGGAAGCGAAGGGAGGAAAATGTTTTGGAAGATGATATAAGTAAGCAGCACCAGTAAACACATCCATTTGCTTTGAACTTCTTCATTTATTCGTTAAGAATTTATTAGACATTAACCATATAAACAATGCTGAACCAGGAGTTGGGGGTCTTCCCTAAAAAAAGAAAAACTAATCCATGTTGGGAAACATTTATATAATGAGAGTATTCTAGATTGCACTTATGTGAATGAATCAATGATCAGGGTGAGAAGATATCTTCCAGTGGTTGAGTCTTGACTTTTTAGGGCTTGCAGAGAGTACTAGATGCTGATAAATCCTGATTCATCTAAGCTGCATTTTATGTAGACCTCCAGACTCTGTAAAGAACATCTAAACAAAAAAGATCGCTTCAGAGACCTTTCAATCTTATCTGTTAAGATTTTGAGCTGGAAGCGAGATGTCCTTTCTCTGATATTGGGGAAAGAGCACAGGGCTTGGTCTCAGAGCACTTAGATTTGAATCCTGCTTCCATCCTACATAGCCTTGTGTTTGGCTCTATCCCTAATATTGCCAAGGCAGACACTGAAAATCCAGTACTTAATATTTTCCTGGAGTGAATCTGGGAGGATTCCGAGAGGATCTAATGAAAACAATTCTGTCCTTCAAAAAGTGTAAATGTTTGTTAAATGTTAGGTATTGTTTTTATTATTCTTGCTTTTATTATTCTTGATCTAATCCAAATAATCAATTTACAAAGCATTGTCTTAAACACTTTCTAGTTATTTTCTCACTTAACCTTTCCAACAACTCTAAGTGTTACATACTATAATTGTTCCATTTTATAGATGAGAAAACTGAGGCTTCCAGAATTTAATAAGTAAAACGTATATAAATTTTCAGTGTGTTAGATCTGTGCCATGTTCAGCAACTTTGGGATTTTTAAAATTTAGTTAATAATATCAAGCACCTAGTATGGCCTGTGTGGTGTTTCAAGTTCTGTTTGTACAGTAGTGAACCAAATGGACTAAAATTTTTTGGTGTGGAATTTAAATTCTAATGAGGAAGAGAGACAGTAAACATCATAAATATCTAAACTATATAGAATGTCAGAAGGTGATGAGTGCTATGGAGGAAAAAAATAGAATAGGATAAGGGATAATTGGGACTGTGGGGAGAGGGGATGAAATAATTTTAAATAAGTAGGACAGAGTTGCCTATTGAGATGGTGGCTGTTGAACAGAGATTTGAGGAGATAAGGGAGTGGGTCGTTTTGGATATTGAAGAGAGGAAGGCTGTGGTTAGAGGGGACTGATAGTGCCAAGGTCCTGAGGTACGAAAATGTTGGTCATGTTTGAGAAACAGTGTGTACAGTGGAACTGAAGTAAAGTGAGCAGGGGTGAGAGGTAAGAAATTCATCAGAGAGGACAGATCGTGTAGGTGCCTATAAACCACTGCCAGGGCTTTGGCTTGTACTCTTCATAGAGTGGGAGATAGGGACGAATTTGGAGCAGAGGAGGGACATGATTGGATTTATATTTTAAAAGGATTGCTTTGGCCATCTTATTGAGAATACACTATAGGGGTTAAAGGTGGAAGCAGGGAAATCAAAACCTGTTCGTTCCTGATACAGAATGGAGTGAATTGGAATGTGCTTCCAAATCTCATTTGGTGTATATTAAACTCAGTTAGTTCATTTTCCATATAGCAAAATGAGTAAGCTGGGGAGGCCTGTTTGAACACCTATTTATCTTGGCCAAATACTTTCTTCTAGCATCTTGAAGTCATTTATTTGGTCATGTTGGCGCTATAACCAAAATGAGTTTTTCTATAATAGTGACATAAATCCTGGACTTCCAATAGAAGATTGGATTAAATAGGATTTTTTGGGAGGTTGGTGGGTGGTATATTCCAACTATTTCTTATCAAAACCAGTATAATTTCTAGTATAGACTGGGTAGTGGTTTGGAACATCATCTATCCAGATACCGTCTGATGGTAGAATATAGGATTAATAGTGGAATATATCTACCATGCAGAATTAGGATGAGGACCATGATCTTTTGAAGAAAAATCATGGAATAAGTCATGGAATATTGACACAATGGGAATTTGAATTCATTTCGTGTAACCATTGGTATTATCCAATCCCTAACCTTCAGATCCATACAACTGAGCCTGCATGAAGAATTTGATGCTGTTATTCTTATAGAACTGATAGAACGGGAAATCACATAAACTGTAGTAAGCTCATTTATTGATATTTGAGTAACTTTATGAACCATGCTTGGGTTAATGATAGGGCAGAAATGCCATTAAAGCCGAATACTATTAGTTAATCCACTGGTGACATGCGTTAGTGATAGTAGAAAAATTGTACAGTAGTGAGGACTTTTGTAGTGTTTATCCCCCTAGTAAGATTTGTAGGTGTTTTACATGAACTTAATTTTCTCCCTTCACCCTCAGTGAATGACTCCGATCCCTTTAACCTACCAGGAGACACACGCAAGAAGGCTTTCTGTTAATGGAACATGACTGCCGTGTTTTCTCTCAAAATGCAGTACAGTTACTTTGGAATTACAAGTCTACTGTGTGACCAAGAAGCATCCTCAGTTGGATACCGATTGCACAGTTTATTGGAAATGTGAATCATACTTCCTTTATTTACTCCAGGGTTCATGGTTGGGAGTAGAAGTGCAGCAGAAAGAGAAGACTGTTCAAGAAAGTATTGGATTAATCTGAGGTCCTTCCCTTTCGTATCTGATTTATCTTTTGCCGAGAGTTGGCCAGCGCCTTCATGGCAGATATGCTCAGGAAATGACGGTCATTTACCTGTTAGAAATATCTGTGGTGCTCACCTTGATAGCTTGTGTACAGAGGAAATTAGCATGGCCCCTGTGAAAACAAATTCATGAAGTATTTCATATTTTTAAGATAAACTTATGGTGATAATCATCTTGTAACAGTTACATATGTCAAATCATTACATTGTACACCTTAAAATCCAATGTTATGTCAATTAAAGCTCAATAAAACTGGAAAAAAAGGAGAAATATTTGTGTTTGGAGGCTGGAGAGAGGGCCAAGAGGTCAGAGAAGACAGTCCCATCTTTTGAGACTGTAGTCAGGAATTTAGCAAGCAATTGAAAATGCAAAAAGCTGTAGTAAGCACATGTGTAGGTACCTGAAATCTGGCATCCTTTTAAAACAAAGTGGTTAAGAGGGTATAAATGTTAGTATTCCATTGCTATCCCTGCCACCACAAATCTACAGCCTACTATTTTCCTACCATACATTTCCTAATGATGCTTCTGTTGATAGAAAGCCCCAGTCATTTTTTATTAATGGATGCTGTGACTTCTTCCCACTCTCTTTCCATTGGCACAGCATTTACTGATTAAGGATGCTGGGTGAGTCAGAATATTCCTTGCATAATGATTGGTTACTTGGAATGGGTACCAGCTCTTCCTTTGTGATAAAGAACAGTGTATATAAATAAGGGTAAGAGATTTTCTTGATGTTCAAGGTCTTTGGTCTCTGAGTTACAGACTATAAATTTCCTGGGCCACATTCTAGATGCAAAACTTCCACTGAAGTCAACAGAAGTTTTGTAAAAAGAAATAAAAGAAAATAAAAATAAATTAATGGCAGGAAAATGCACTATTATTTATTATTTCTTTTTGACTGCTCTGAAGATAATTTGGTGCATAAAGTATTGAAGAAATTTTGGGTTTTTCCAGTGACTCATTTTCATGCAAATGTTTATCACATTTCTGGGTATTGTTTTCCTCTATCATATGTATTTCCATCTTCCATGGGTAAATCAACATCTTCATCCATATTGCACATTCAGCGGCCGTAAATTCAGCCTGTATTCTCATTAAATGTTACAAATATGTGATTTTCATTTATGATTTTAGCGGGTGTTCCTGAAATTTCCACAGCAGCATCTGGCCAGGAAATAGTGTCTGTGAATCAGAATTACTACACCTAATTTTATTTTTCTTCTGTCTACTCATTTCTCTAATCCTTTCCTAGCAAACAGGAGACAATGTGGATTCTTCTGTATCCTAATTCTCAGAGACCCCCCTCATATACAGACCTTAGGTTTGATTTTGCCTTTCCTGTTATACATGGTTCAGGGAAAAATGGAAGCAAATCCTGAGTCCCCACCCTTTCCTCTCTGCCAGCAGTCACTTCTAAGCCACCACCTTGGTTTAATCAGACCAGTGCAAGCACTTCCTAAGAAGTTTTTCACTATGTTCAGCTTCAGTCCCTTCTAATCTCTTGATACTGCTGTTAGAATGATCTTTTAAAAATGTGGAGATGATTCTGCATCTCTCTGCTTAAAACCCTTCTTTTGCCCTTAGGACAAAGACCATGGGCCTGGCCCATGGAGTGCTTCCTACTCTGGTCCTGACTTGCCTCTGAGGACACTTGACACCCCCCCCCCCCCCCACCGGCCCCCATCTTTGTGCTCCAACCACAGGCCTCGAATTCAGACCCCCACATCATCACTTTCTTCACCTCTGGGCCCTCGTACATGCTCTTCACTTCACTTGGCTCATTGTTCCACTAAACCTGCTCCTGAATGTATCCTGCTCATTCTTCAGCTTAAGTTCCCCTCTTCTGAGCAGTTCCTCTTACTGCCATTGATTGGCTCTGTATTCCCACAGGATCCTACGCTTGACCTTTCAAAATAGCCATCACTCCTGTGGCTTTTTGTTTAACACCTACCTTCCCCGCTAGATTGCTCTCTTTGTGAGGCCAGTGACCATATCTGCATCGTTACTACTCTCTCCCCAGCACCTTGCACATAAAAGGTGTTTGGGGAGCTAATGAGTATAACAAATGTTTGCTGATATCACTTGAGAACTAATTCCACCACTGACATCAGTGACTCTCTTCTGTCATTGGATGCATGTTAGTCTCTTTCCAAGGAGACCATGGGATGTTCTTCTTTTGAAATTGCACAGATACTCACTGTCCTTTATCATTCCTCTCTTGGAGCTTCTTCCTGATGCTACTTTTCACTCTAGGAGCCCAGTTTGCTTTGGAGTGACTGAAACATCTCTTGGTGTGTGGGAGATCACTAGCCTCAGAGATGAGAGGCTTGAATTTGAATTCACCTATGATATTTGTTGGGGTTTTAACTCTGGGCAAACTGTTTAATCTCTCTGGTTATTATTCCCCTAGGCCCCAAAATGAGAGGAATAGACTGGACTGAATATACGGGCATCTCTGTGACCCTAAGAAGTCATTTTGTGTACTTTAAAGAAGATTTAGACAATTGTGCTGGAGTATACAGAAGATAAAATGATTGAAAGGTGAACAAATGGCAATTCAGCATATCTTCCTATAGGGAATACTAGATTTTGACGTAGAGAGGGCTGAGGACAGGGTGTCTGTTTCCTCTAGCATGTGCCCTCCTCCCCATTGCTCTGTGATTCACAGCAGCCCACGCAGTTCTGGCTCAGAGAGAGCTGATGGTGGACATACATGAAACATGCTCTCACGTGGATTAGTGGCAAGCCAGGGTAGTATATGGCCACATGGTGGAGGTTGTGGGGTGATTTGATGAAGTGTGGTTAATGCATAATTAATGAAAAGGCATAGGATTTATAATTAGACTGATCAGGGTTTAGATTCCAGCTGCATCATCTTATTGTGCGTGAGAGAGAGAGAGAGAGAGAGAGATATCCAAGGCAATTAATTTGATTTCTATGAGTCTCTGTTTCCTCCTCTGCACATTTATGATAGTAACTATGTCATAGAGTTGTTTAAGGATTTTTAAAAGACAATATCTATGAGTTATTTGTGTCCATTTAGCATGCCTTCTGTCTTCTGATAACAGCATTCTCTTCTAGAGGAGTCATCCTCTCTACTTAGATCATGACTATGATATAAAGGCTGCCAATCAAGCAGTGATTGGTTGCTGTATGGAAGTCTACTCCCAATATCCCCAGAGTGAGGGATCTGTTGATGAACTGAGCCTGAGAAATCAGAATATGGTCCTGGATCTTTGAAAATGAGTATAAGGTGAGGCTTTCTGGTGGTAAAGGTGAGAAAATGCAGACTCAGAAGCTTCTGGCAGCTGGGGTCCTGGCTTCTCAGAGGCTTCTGATTGGCAGAAGACTTGGATGGAGTTGAGGTAACAGAGCGGAAAGATCCAGGTACCATAACAGCTTTCCTTGTTGCCATTCCCAATTATACTTTTCTTTTCCCTTGTCATCTGAGTCAATAAATTTACCTTTTTGCCTAAGCCATCTCAAATTGCATGCCTGTAATTTACATATCAAAGAGTCAAGGACTAGTAGAGTAGCATACTATAGATCCTGAGGGGACTTCAGTTCTCTTCTCCACACAAATATTATCTTATTTATTTATTTATTTATTTATTTATTTATTTATTTATTTTTGTTTCCTCTCAGGATAGTCCCAGGCATTATTGATTGAAATAATCAAGAGTTTCTATAATCTGAATTCCAAGTTTTTAATCTATTAGGAATCTCTCCTTTTACTTTTCCCCCAAAGATTTAACTACTAATCTAAACAATGTTTTTTATACTTTGGAGGCTTTAAAAATATGTGGATATTTACATATGCTAGTGTATATTATTATATAATGTATATTATTGCAGAGTACAAAACTGGTATAATTTCTAGGTGATGATTTGGTAATAAGTATCCAAAAGTTTTGTTTATACTTTTTTACTCATGAATTCCATTTTTGGTATTCTATCCTGTGGCAACAAGCCTGCATATGAACAATGCTATATGTACAAATTTATTTATTGTAGCTTAATTTGTAAGGATGAAGATAAAATTACTTAACGCTCAAATCTTAGGGGTTATTTAAGTGCCTTGCAGCCTTTAGGTAATTTTTATAATATTTGATGACATGAGAAAACTCTGATAGATTTTTCAGAAAAAAATAAAGGCCAGAAAATGGTGTATATGATTCTGATTTGCAATATGCACATATGCACACACACACACGTGTGTGTGTGTGTGTGTGTTCACAGCTATATAGCAAAAATACCAACAATGGTTTTTCCCTAGGCAGTTGCATTACTTAGTGTAAGGAAGACATTGCAATTGATTCCCCAGCATCCATCCCATTATTCCCTCCCCACTTCTATACCATGTGCAGCAGCCATGCAATTTGGTGAGGTTGACCTTCACCTTGAGTTCCATGGGTGGTCCATCATTGTGTGAAATCAATCAGTACGATCCTATCTCTCTAGTTGTGGTTATTGGGTTAGTGGTGGACACATAATCTAGGCATGAACCATTTAGTGGAAAGCATTATCTTGGCATTAACGTCTAGTTCAGAGATAGGCACATAATTTCATTGGATCTAGTCAGAAAGAGTTGAAAGACTATTAGTTGGATAGGAGGCACCCAGTCTCTCTCCCTGATATGGATAAGGACACCTAGAGTTCTAGGTAATATTGGAAGAGATTTTGTGACCTTAGAGGGACGCTAGCCTTGGGTAAACTGTGTGATGCGTACAGGACAGAACAGAGGTGTAATGAGATCTTTTATGTGCTGGCATTGTCACGTCTCTGAATCATAACACTAAAGTCTGCCCTAATTTTAGAATGAACTAACATATTACCTAATTAATTAGGCTAGGTGGCATTGAGGCTTTCATCACATGAAAATAAAACAGATCAGACTTAAGTGGTTTTCATTTTTTTAATGTTTTCCATTATTTTTAAAGATTTTTTTCATCGAGCACATATTAGTTTTATAATTTAAAAAGATTACTTATTATGAAAATTGCCATTAGCTAAAAACTGGCAAAGACCCATTAAGTCAGTGTGTATTCTTCTCTCCTTTCTCACTCTCCCCCTTTTGAACCTCTTTCAGTTCTTTTCCCCAAATTCCCACAAGAGCCAGAGAAGCCAAAAAAATGTCAAAATTTTGTCACTTCATTAATTAGGAGACTTGAACTGGGGGAGGCACAACCTACATTCTGTGAAATTGATTGGCAAGTGACTGGCAGGGCTACCTTCTTGCTAACAGGGCAATGGCAGAGATGAGATGATCACCACTGTTTATCAGCATGTGGCTAAATATATGGAAATGCAGGAGGATTCACAGGGACACTGGTTATCATATGCTGACCAAAGAAGCTCCAAAGCCAGGCGCTAGAACTCCCTTGCCAAATTTGGCAGTGTGGTCAAAGGAAGAAACCCCAGGAGCAATGTGGATTGCAAAATCTGAAGTAAATTTAGCCTCGACATATATTCACATCTAATGAGTTGCAGTCAAATCAAATTGGCTAGAATTTGTAAGGCATGACATGTTGGAGAGGGTACTTTTTGAGGGCGGCGAGCCTGCAGCAAATGGTGAGAATAGAGAGAAGTAGCTCAAAATTCTGTTGGGAAGATAATTCAGAAGTGGACCTAGAGAGGAACAAGGGAGTCAGTGGCCAAGCATCTTTAAGATACCGAGTGGACAGCTGTAGTAAATGCTGCCTTGGTGAAGAAGAATGCTCCCTGATAGGGGTGCCATCATTGGATGGATTCTATCTCTATTTCCCTATACCCCATTGCTCCTGGTTGCAGATTATATACACTATGGGGCTGCCATTAACTAGATGTGAGATCTTAGGCCAGCCACTTAACCTCTCTGTCCTTGAGTTTTCTCACCTGTAAAAGGTCTGAGAGGCAGTCCCAAGTACTTCAAAGGACTCTGCATGCTCTATAGTTGGTCCATCCTTCCGCCCGTCTGCACAAATCAGCCAATGAGGAAAGCTTTGAAAGCCAGTACACTCTGCAAAGCAGTGTTGACTCCCTGCTGGCCAGGAAGGCATCCTCCCAAAGTGGTGCTCTCAGGGAGGCAGGGGCTTTTGAAGTTATTGCTGCTCTCCTTGCAGCTGCTCTGCAGAGGGGAAAAAAACCTGGATTTTAAAGAAGCAAATGGTCTTGTTTTTTTTTTTTTTTTAAACAAAATTAACTCACAGCTGCAAGCAGCACAATGAAAGCACATTTTAAAATAATCAGATGCTTTTGGGGCCTCCTTCTGCTCCCAGAACAACTTCAGTCCGAGCTGCTCCAGGCTACCTGTCAAGGCTGCAGCCTTGGGCGCCAAATGTCCAGGGGTGAAGTGGGGCCTAAAGCTGTTGGTGTCAGAAAAGAGGCCGCAAGTTTTATGATCTTGGGGACCCTAAAGGCCTCAGCTGTTTGTTTGTTTGTTCTGTTCTAATTAGGATGCATTATATATATTTGAAAGGCATCTGACAGCTAATAGGTTGTTTTTAAAGGGTAATTTTATTAAACACTTTTAAAAAATATTTGGTGATCTTTTACATTTCATTTAATCAATTAATCTTTATTTTATATCGGTAATGAATTGTGAGCCCATGCAGTCCCTGAAAGGTGCTTGAGATGACCAAGGTCTAAAATCCTGGTGGTTTCTGAATTTCCACCTATGCTTGGTATACTGATTTCTAGATAAGGATGCTACGTGTTTAGAGGGTAGTTTACAATACTCTGCTCCACCGTGATGTGTCTGCATGTGAACTTCTGCATGTTGTTTAAGCTGCTGAGTTGACCTTAGAAGGAAAAGAAGTAATGGAATTGAATATCTTGAGAGAAGCTTAATGAGATATTTAATACATGGGAGAAGCCAACTTTGTCTAAGAGAATTAAGATCTTCATCATGAGGAGCTGAAGGCCAAGAATCCTCCTGATGGGTAGAGCTGGGTGCAGGGACTTATAGTCAGGTGACCTCAGGGCAAGTCCCTTCAGGGACATCTATTAGTGGTGTGACCCTAAGCAAGGCCCTGCATCTTCTAGATTTCTTGCCTGCACAGAGGAGATGACGATCACTACCTTATCTAAAGTCATGAGGCCGAAATAGGAGTTTATATATATAGGGAGCATACTGTCTGCTGATATTAAGAGTCTGGCCTGACAAACTCATGAGGCCGAAACAGGAGTTTATATATATAGTGAGCATACTGTCTGCTGATATTAAGAGTCTGGCCTGACAAACTTTTATTGAGCATCTATTGTGTTTTCAATAAATGCTTCCTTTTCTTTCAAATCTTAAGACTGAATGGGTTTAGTATCTTCTGAAGATTGACAGAAGAGATGTATGACAAATGAAGAGCAATGCTGGGTAAAAGGAGGTTTTCACCTCAAGATTAAAAATATCACTAAGTTGAAAAAAGTTTTTATGTAAATTAAGGGATGCTCCATATTTAGTAAGTTTTAAAGGAAAAAACTAGGAAAAAAAATGAAACAGGTTTAATCTCTTAAGAGTGCAGCTTTCAAAGTAATCCATGTTTACAGCAGAGTCAGGAACCTGGCTGTGATCGAAAGACCATTCCTTTGCTCTCATTATAATTAATAATGATGATGCTATCTTATTTTGGATTTTGAAGACAGCCAGACTATTACTGTCATAATTAAGACTATTGGGTGGAACCCATTCACATTAAGGCCTGGGCCTGCCTTTCTTTAATTTGACAATGGTAGTAATAATGATAATGATAATGTCACAGCTGTTCTAAGCTCTGTACATATAATAACTCACTTATACTAATAACAACCCTTGTGGTGGTTAGTTTCTTGTCCCCTTTTACAAATGAAGAAAGAAACTGAGACAGTTTTTAAATGACTTGTCCAAGATCATACAGCTTAGTGGTAGAGGCAGGATTTGAAGAAAGGCAATTGGCTCTAGAGCCCCCACTTCACCCACTTACTATGCAATCATTTATTTAACTGTGAGTTTCATGTTGTCACAAGCTATCTTGAATTATGATAGGTCATCTTAAATACTTAATCTGGGTTACATAGTTATAGTTTGGAACAAATATTTTCCTTAACATTTATAGTGGTGGTTCCAGTTGGTATCTAGGGGAAGGTATATTTAGGAATTTACTATATTCTTCCATGCATATGGACTTAGAAGCACAATGACTAATGAGTCATGTCACCTGAACACTGAAAGAACAAAGTAACTGAGGATTGGGGAATACATGCCTATGTATATCAAAAGTAAAATCTAATAAACCATTCTATTCCTAAATATCTTTCAAATCTATTTCCTCTACCCAGTCCTGACTCAGAGAGCCTCATCACTTTCTCCTCCAGCATTGCAATAGTCTCCTTCTTGGTTGCTCTTCTTTTATTTATTAAAAAAAATTTTTTTTAACATTTGTTCTTGAGAGAGATGCAGAGTGTGGCGGGGGAGGGGCAGAGAGAGAGAGAGAGAGAGAGAGAGAGAGAGAGAGAATCTGAAGCAGGCTCCAGGCTCTGAGCTGTCAGCACAGAGCCCGATGCGGGGCTCGAACTCACAAGCCGTGAGATCATGACCCGAGCTGAAGTTGGACGCTTAATGGACTGAGCTACCCAGGCACCCCTGGTTGCTCTTCCTTTTACTACCTTCCATTTTATTTTGCATATTCTTTCCATGTGATTGTGATGACAGAATAATTACCTCATTGCTGTTGCTGAGAACCTTCCTCTGATTTTTTACCTCCACATATCAAACTTGAACTCTTTAGGATGACATATAAGGCCCTCCACAAAATCATCTACCTAGTTTTCCAGCCCTTTCTTCCATGATACACTGTGCCTTTCATGCTTGGCTCTTTCAAGCATGTGGAATGCCTTTTCTGCTCTTGCCTGCTGGGAGAAATCCAGTGAATGCTTTCAGACTGAATTTAACCATCACCTCATTGGAGAACCTCTTTTGACCACCTCCTTACTTGTCTCTCAGAAAAAATTCTATCACCTTTGTGCTCCCCCTTACACTTATTCAAACATTTAGTATAGTCTTTCCAGGGGTGTTTTATAATTCTTGAACTACCTGTCAATCTTTCTCACTGGAGGGAGGGCTCTGTAAGGTAGTGGTTGTGTCTTCATGTTCTATCTACTGTATCTAATGCAGTGTGTGACACAGAAAACGTATTCAATAAGTGATTGTAGATGGAGGAATGAATGGATTAACAAATGATGGAACAAATTATATCCTTCAAATAAGAAGAGAATTCTGGAAGTTTTCTCTGAGTTTCTTTAATGAACTCACTTAAACATCCATCCAGTTGGAATAGAACATATAACATGGACTAGATGGCACAAAGTCTGGGGTCTACTCCTAGACTGTCTCTAATTGGTCCGGTGGCCTCGGACAGATCGCTTAACTTATCAGTGATTCAGTGTCTTCATCCAGAAGACAAGGATACGTATATAAAACCCTTCAAAGTTGCCATTAGGATTGGATAAAAATAATTCATGGTCAAATGCTTTTGAAAAATACAGATAATAAGGCATTTCAGCAAAGCTTCTAATGATCAGATTTCTTATGGCTAATTCTATGTCAGGGAGGTGTAACATATTTTTTGTGTTCCTTATCTCGTGGTCATCTGCTTGTCCCTTTACTTGCACTGGGTCATTGAAGATACTCTAGTAGGTTCTTTTTAATAGGTCAGTATGCTCACCAGAGCCTTGAATTGCAAAGGAATCTTAGAAAATATAGTACATGTTCAATTCAAAAAGAGCATGCCCGTATTAGACCATCAAAAGTCAAAGGCATAATTTGAAATGATGAACGTATCCATTTTAAGTTACACATTACTTTGCATAGTTAATATCACCGTAATTAGTCATAGTTCCTATAATTTATTGAAAAAGATGCTCATCCCCTCTAGTGTACTACAGTGATGAATGTTGGGAGAGCAACTTTGGAAGCTGGAATCAAGAAAATGAGTAACAGTTGGAGAATTAGCATGTAAATCAATAATACCCTTTCTTCATTTTGAATCCAGGATTTTCATGACACACTGCAAAATCAGAGAGCCCCACAAGTTAGAGCTGTCACTGCACCCCACAGAACTAGGCAGACCGCTTCAACTGTAGGAAATGTTTAAAATCCTCTCAAACATTTGAGTAAATCTCTAGTAAATATTTAAACTCTGTATAACTAGTCACAAATAAATTAAGCTGATTTTATGCAGTCTCTCTAATTAGAAGGGCACAGCATTTGTTGAAACGTGATTAGTATTATTCATTAAGCAAAAAATTCTCATTTGTATCTTATTATCACTATTCTGCATAAACCAACACAATTTGTCATGAACTCCCTCATTTGCTGTATCCTCAAAAAGCAGATTATGCTTATTTTTCATTTGGACAGTGGAAAATCAAGCCAGGTGTTTGGCAGCACCAGAGTGTTCAGGTGTAACTGTGCCAGTGATGGAACATTACGAGCAGCGCGGATGAAGAATGAGGCATGGAGAATCTTGGGACTGAGGTGCCTTGAGGCCCATCCCTTCCGAGTGCCCCTGCTGATGAGACAGGTGTTGCACTGGGCTGCTGGGAAGGGAGAGGGAAACAGAAAAGAAACTTTTTTGTAATGTCAGATCTTTTCCCTTCCATCAGAACCTGAACATGCTTGCTTGAATTCCTGCTGCATTCAAGCTATGAGCATGTGCAGTGTAAAACCACTACAGCCGTACCTTTGTTTAAAATATTTCTGAAGCATAAAAATTCAGCTCAATGATTTGTCTAGAACTGTCTGTCTGTCTAGACACATGAGCACTGTACATATTTAGCTTTCAGACTTCTAGATATTGACAGATAAGACAAAGATGATGTTGTAGGAACTGGACGAAAGGGGACTGAAGGCTGCTTCTCCTCCTCTGAGATCTATTCGTTTTGTCTTTAAAATATTCTTTGTTCCCTGGCTCAGGTTAGAGACTCCATTAGGGCTTGTGATTGAAGCTGCTTTATGATTCTGGCAGAAATAGGGGCGTGAATAAGGTAGGGTCTATAAAATAGTGGCACGATGGTAGGAAATGATTTTTTTTAAGGTAGTAGTGGACTTAAAAAAAGCTATTTTGAATCCTGTCTATTCTTTGGGAACTTTAGAGCTGTGAAAGATTGCATACTATTTGGCCTGTGTGTCAGTTTCTCTTTTTTTGTGTCTCTGTTCCTCTTTGTTACTTCACTACCCTCTCTTGTTTTTGTAAATACTCTGCCTTTCCCAGGCCTTACTCCTCACTACTGATGTGGTTGATTTTCTGAGACACCAATCATGTGGAATAGTGTAGGGAAAATATACAACAATATATTATTGGAGAGAATGGAGGTATTTACCTAAAAACATACACAGCAAAGGGGAAAGGTATGATGGAGGTCATCAGATGTCTATAGGGTACTCAAGGCCAGGTTAACACTGTGGAGTGGCTGCAAGAGTCTCTCTACAGCAAGCAAGGGGAAGATACAGAAAGGCAAATTATGGTTCTGCTTGAGGAAGCACTCTGTAATAGTGGTGTCCAGACATGGAATAGGCTGGCTTGTGAGGTAGTGAGCTCCCATTACCAGAAATAGTAAAGCAGAGTTTGGCTCAGGAACTCGAACTATATGAATTCCAGATTCCTTTCCATTACTATTTTTGATGTTTTTCTTTATTGGAAAGGTTATTCCCATCAAGAATACTAGGAGAATCCCCATTGTGATAGAAGTTCAAAATATTCAGGAATCTCCAATCCTTGCTCTTCTGTGCCTCACATTTTCTGATGCCTGGAAAGCAGTTTACCTGCTACCACATGTTACCTGGCAAATATTCTGGTAACACCTGGGGTGTCTGGTCATGCTGAGAGACCAGTGGCCTAGATGGCATTTTTAAGTCCAGCTTTAGGGTACCCCTTGTCAAATTTCAGACAGAAGCCTGTCTAGTAGACCAAGAGCCTCCTGTCACTGCTGTATAGCCAATGTACAGCTATAGAGAACTTAATGGTCCATCCAGAAGCCATTCTCTGCTTTCACAGCATTTCCTTGTTTTCTCCATGAATGAGGACTTGTCCAAACACAAATTTTGGGTATCACATTTGGATACAAATCGGTTATCTACCTTTGAGACTTTTACAAGATAAAAATGTATTCAAGGGTTATATCTGTGTGAGGTGGAATTAATGACAAATTATCTTATCTTCCCAAGCAGGAAATTAGTTGTGAACTTAGTTTGTTAACAGATGGAATGAAAATTATGAAACTTTCGAAGAACGTTTCTTAAGTTGTGGTCAGGGACCACCTACTTGTTGAAACACAGATTCCTGGGCCCAGCCCTATATTTATTATATTAGTTTTTTATTGCTGTGGAACAAATGACCACTAACTTAGAATAAAACAACATGTATTTATTATATCATAGTTCTGAAATCAGAAGTTCAGGCCATGTTGCTAGGTTCTTTGTTAAAGGTCTAACTAGGTTAGGTTCCTATTGAAGGCTCTGGGGAAAAATCCAGTTCAAATCTTACTTAGGTTGTTGGAAAAATTCAGTTTCTTGCTGGCTGTCAGCTGAGGGCAGCTTTTTGCTCCTGGAAGCCACCTACATTTTTTCCCACATGGCCATTCCCATATTCAAGGCACATGGAGTCCTTTCCATGCTTAGAATCTCTCTGACTTCTTTTGCTGTTATGTATCAGAGAAAACTCTCTGCTTCTGAAGCACTCATATGATTAGAGTAGACCCAACTAGATAATTTCCACATTTTAAGTTGCACCAGCTTGAGACTTAAATTACATCTGAAGAATCCCTTCATAGCAGTACCTCAATTAGTGTTTGATTGAATAAGGAGGCTATGGGAATTGTGGGGGGCCCATCTTTAGAATTCTGTCTACCTACTAAATCAGCATCTCTTCAGGGGAACCAATGAAATCTTTTTAGCAGCACTCCAAGTGATTCTGATGAGTAATAAACTTTGAGAACTATTGGTATAGAAGGATAATAAGAAAAGCAGTGAATGTTAGGTGTTAAGTGAGTGATGTAGAAAACAACTGGCATAGGAGTTCCAAATGAGGGACCACTGAAAACTGAAGATGCCATTGATTACATGGATGCAATCCATGGGCATTAAGACAGGAACAGCAGGCTTTCCAGGCAGGGCAGAAGGTGTGAACAGAGATTTGAACTTGGGAAAACACATAATTGGCCTTTCAAAGTACAATTCAGTTGAGTTGGGTTGGAGTAGAGAAGTGTGCAATTGTGATTTGGGGGAGAAGTTGTGGGGTTGGGATTATATTAACTTGTAGGACTTTGAAATAAAGGGCAGCCAAAGTTTTTACAGATAATTATGGTTAAAAGGCCATGTAATTTTATTCACTTTATCTCATTTACTCATGGAATTTCTCTGCAGTTGAAGGTTATGTTTTGATTTGCTTTTAGTAAATTCAGGGTCGTGGTTGGATTCCAATGATGGCCAAATATTTTTATCATTTTTGTTCATGGGGATGAAGAAGAAGGGAGTTTTTCAGGCTGTAAGAAATGAACTGACATTTGGAAAAAAGTAAGATAACCCAGGGTCAGACTCTTTGGTTGAGGGAGAGTGAAAATGACAACCTGAGTCTCTTTTACAAGCACCTTTCTACATATTCTGATCCCTAAAATGTTTTCCGCTCACCATGCTCCAAGTATAAATGTATTCCAAAGATCCAAGATCCTTACCGGGGACTTGTGGGGGAGGGAAGTATTATTAGTCACTACATCGTCGCTAGAATTGAAAGATGAGAGTTTTGTAGCTGGGAACAGAAGGTGCACTACCTTGGAGCCAGGTTTGATAGCTTTGAATTCCAGATGAAGACTGCAGATACAGGAGGGTATCATCTGACAAGCATCTTAAGCAGATGGATGACAGAGTGGGTGCACTGGAGAGTATTGTTAATTTAATGACTCCAGATAATGCTTCTTTAAAATTGAAAGCAAGCTACTGGGAAACAGCCAGCAAAGCTGTAACTTGTGGGTTTCTGGCTTCCTGATCTATCCACATAGGGAGAAAGGGAAGGACATGTATAGTTCTGAGTTCTGAAAAACTCAAATTGCTTCTCAGAAGAGGTAGTATAGAGCTTACTCATTGACATTTTTGAGAATTTAATCAAATCATCTTCTCAGGAAGGTGGGTTATCAATTTATTTTAGTGGAAATTCTAAATCTTGTGTTTAAATATTAAATGAATTAGAGAAAAGATTATCTGGGTTCTTCCCTTAGGTTTAGTGAATCTAAAACTCCAGAAATTTGAGCCCATGAAGTTCATTTAATCCTATCCTCTCTTTAATTCATTATTTTATTTATTCATTTAATTATCAAGAATAGCTGTATCATGCTATATGAGGTTCTAGAAATGTAAAGATGAGTCAGACACCTCTGTCTCTTCACAGAGCTCATGCTCTACTCTAAGAAACCAGCAAAATAAGGTTCTACTGTGAGCCAAATCTACAGTTACCCCAGCAGCAGCAAGACATGGACAGATGTTGAGAATATGGGCTTGTCACTACTCTATCCTTCACCAGTGTTAGTGGGACCCAGAAGATTGCTGAGGCTCCCCACCCTGACCTGGAATCAGCGGGACTGATAAAAGTAGAATGTGTTGCTACTAGTCAGTCCCAAGCTTCTGACCTCCTTGTACCAGTGGGGCAGAGTGGGAAGCTAAACTGAGTTTATACCCCAACTTGAGGGGAATGAGGTGGTGCCAGTCAGTGCTCCACTGTAAGCAGGAAAGGTGTCTTAGGAGCTGAAGAGGGAGCTAAACTTCCACTCCACCCATTTGCAATGAGGCAGTGTGAGTAAGTGCTCCATTTTTGCATAAGTAATGCCAGTAGGACCCAGCAAGATGCTGGACATACTCACCTAGCCATCATACTACACCTTAACAGGGGGACTATCTACAAAACAGAAGATCAAATAGGATCTAGAGCCCACTAATACAACATACAAAATATCTGGATACAATAAAAAGTCACTTATCAAGAACCACAAAAATAACAACTTGAAATGATAATCAAGAGACACCAAGATGATTCAGATGTTGGAATTATCTTACAAGAATTCCAAAGCAGCCATCGTAAAAATACTTCAACAGCGGTGACAAATTCTCTTGAATCAAATGAAAAAAAAAAATCTTAGCAAAGAAATAAGTTATAAAAAAGAACCAAATGGAAATTATAGAACTGAAAATTATTAAAAGCAAAAGAAAATAGTGAATGGGCTCAGTAGTAGGGAACAGATGATAGGGGATAGAATCAGTGGACCTGAGGAAAGATCAATAAAGTTTATACAACTTAAACACAGAGAAGATAAACTTATTTTAAAAAGTAGAGGAAGGAGAGAAGGAAAGAAAGAAGGAAAAAGAGAGATTATTTGAAAAAAAATAATGTCTGACAATTTCCTAAATTTGATGAATGCTCCAAACCTACATATTCAAGAATCTGAGCAAACCCTAAGTGGGATAAACCCAAAGAAATCTATGCTAAAATACAATAAAATTAAACTTTGAAAACTAAATACAAAGAAAAAAAATTGAAAGCAGCTAGAGATAAATGACACATTATTTATCAATTGAATTGAATGTTAGTTTGAATTTAGTATCGATTCACATGATGAATTTCTCATCTGAAACACAGAAGGCCAGGCCGAAAAAAAGTGGCACAGAATTTTTGAAGAGTTGAAAGAAAGGAACAGTCAACCCAGAATTTTATATCTAGCAAAAATATCCTTCAGGAATGAAGACAAAATAAATATTTTCAAAAGAAAACTAAAATTTGTCACTAAAAAATCCTACCCTTAAAGAATGGCTAAAGGAGTTCTCTAAACAGAAAGGAAATGAAAACTCTTAAGGATGTTTCCTTAAGAAATGAAAGAACATCAGAAAAGGTAAAAAAAAAAAAATCATGATAAATATAATAGACCGTTCTTCTCATGAATTTTTTAAATTATATGTGATAGTTGAAGCAAAAACCAATATACCTTCTGATGTGATACTTGAGTAGAAATACTCAAGAAAATTATGTTTTAAAAATGGGTAAGGTAAAGTAATCTAAATGGAAATAAGTTTTCTACACTTAAAGTTACAAAATATTGGTAAATATTTTAATTGTGTAAGTTACAGTCTGGAAAGGGAAAAATATGTTTTCTTGAAACTAGAAATCTCCTCATCCAGAACACCCTCAGTAGACTATACATGGGTGAGAAATATAATTTTATTGTGTTCACACTATAAAAAAATCATTCTGGTACTTACTGGATTGCACTGGATCAAAGAGATCTTTGGCAATGCAAATTGGAGATGGGAGTGGGAGCAGGAGCAGTAGTGCTTGAAGAAAGGGGATGAATTCCAGTACTTGAATTCCTTCCTAAGTTTTCCACAACAAACAGACTTTCAGCTCAAGTTAGAACTTATCAAAAGAAGACCATCCCTGTCTTTTTCAGGCATTTTTACCTTTGATTCGCAGTAATATCCCTGAGCGATTGAAATAGAATTCTTGGGTGCCTGCATGGCTCAGTTAGGTGAGTGACTCTGGATTCTGGTTCAGGTCATGATCCCAGGGTCATGGGATGGAGCCCTACATCATCAGGCTCTGTTGTGCTGCTGAGCGTGGAGGCTGCTTAAGATTCTCTCCCTCTTTCTCTTCCCCTGCTTGCATAAGCATGTGCGCTCACACGCCCGCCCTCCCTCCCTCCGTCTCTCCCTCCCTCCCTCCGTCTCTCCCTCCGTCTCTCCCTCCCTCCCTCCGTCTCTCCCTCCCTCCCTCCCTCCCTCCCTCCGTCTCTCCCTCCCTCCCTCC
>NW_026057585.1:31427691-31498012 GCF_023721935.1 Panthera uncia
CCCTCTCTCTCTCTCTCCCTCCCTCTCTCTCTCTCTCTCAAACAAAACAAAACAAAACAAAACAAAAGTCTAATTCTAGTGTGGGTTCAGTGCAGCAGCAGGCAAAAGCAGGAAGTGATTTTGCCGCCATAGGCCTGATGTCTGCTTTCCCAATTGTAAATCATAAGCAAATACATTTGTAATGGATGGAACCCTTCTGTATTACTCTGACATGCTGTGTAATCACATAGATCTCCATGGAAGGGTAGGTAAGATCCTAAATCCAACTCAGGCATCCACTGGGACCTCAGTACCTGTGTAAAATTTAAAACATAGTGTTGTTTTGAGCAAACAAGTTTTGACCTCGGCCTTAGTACTAATGCCTGTTTTGGCCTGCACTTGTGAACTGGGCTAGATTACACATAGGCTTTGAGAACTGCTTTTACGTAACTTGAAATCCCTTTCCTCAAGCCCTATCTGATGATTATGGTCTGCAGAAACTTAGCACTTTCAGAGTTAGAGAAGGATGCAGAGATCCACTTCCCTGTGCTTCCCTGGTCTTGCTGGGCCTTGCAATTAGAGTCAACAAAGGAGCCACACTGGAAGAAGGTAGAAGAGAGATAAGTAATGTGAACCATCCAAATAGGAACTCAGAAACATGGTAGAGAAGCAGGGATAGCTCTTCGTCTTTTGGCTGTACACATCTGAAGTTTCTTAGTTATCATAGCCCAACTGTCCATCTAGGATGATTTCATTATGTCCTTGGATTTTCCTTCATGGAAGGTTGGAATGAGATGTGGAAGGCTTGAAACCCTTCTACATTTATGGTTTTCAAACTTCATTGGAGCATTGGGCTGGATATTCTGCTTGCAGTCAACAAGAGTGACATTTATTCAAAAAAATGTACACAAATAAAACAAACAAGAAGCTTCTCTTTGACATGGGAAATAAGGATTCCAGATTCTTCATTTCTCAGCATTTTCCTCAGGGCTCCTGTGAAGTACCTTCTTGGACTACAAGGGCTTCACACAGTACAACTGGAAACAACTGAGTTAGGGTAAGACGGTATGGGGAACACACAGACCCAGACTTTTACCTTCTCATCCAGATGAACACTGCAGGCTACCCTTCTAGAGGCCTGTTCAGGATACCAGCCAATTACCCTGTAGCTCTTACTTTCTAACAAGGACTGATTCCACCTCACCTTCTGCCAATTAGCTGTTGGCTGGAGTCCTTTTCCCAGTGACTGTTCACTTGAGGGTATACAGCTGTTAACCTACCTGATGTAGAAGAGTTGTTTATGTTGGTGCTGCTGTGCTTACCATCCTTGGGTCTGAGTTGGTATATTGGACTCTTTGGTTCTCAGTACTAATGGTCTCTGATAGGTTTCTCTGGATCCTTACACAGTAGGTACCTGTTTTATTCTCTGCTTTGAGTGGTGCAAGCATGCCAATGCATGTTATGATAGACCATTCTTTCATGGATAGCTCTTGGCTAGCAATTCATTTATAATATCTGGGCAGAGCTTACATCCCAATGATCCTCACTCTGCTCCTTGAGAATATCATGGAACAAGGTTAATTGTCTCTCACATGGTAAAAGTCCTGTCTTCAAGTTTCTGAAGAAAGACCTCATGTTTTCTCTGAGCCTTCTCTTTTTGTGTTACGTATTTTCAGGATGCTTTTATTTCAAATACTAAATAGTAAAACTTCTTTATCTGGTTACCTGCAGAAATGATATTTTCTTTGTCTTAACAACAACAAAACCTTCAAGAATCAGGACTTCTATAGGAAGTTCTATAAGAACTTCAGAGTAAGATGGATTTTCTTTGTGCCATCATGCTCTGCTTCTTTATTCGGCTACTATTATGGATCTGGAGCAGTAATTGATCAAGAGTGATGTTTCTGATTCTTGAGGTTTTAGATACAGTAAATGTATGGAAGGGGAAAGGTCAGTTGGGAGTGACCGACACATTATTTTGGATAATCCCTCTACCTCCTCAATGAGGGATCCCTCTACCTACCCCACCAATGATCTGCGCTGTTGGTTGCTGGGCCCCTTTCCCAGGCTTTGGAAGGAACAGGTATTAATGTTTATTCATCCCTATTTTCCTTATACATGCGTATCCTTCCAAATGAAATAGACGTTTTGTCTCTCCAGTGCCCAGCACAGTGGGTAATACAAAGTAGACATTCAGTAAATGCTTGGTGATTGAATGAATAAGCAAATCAAATAAGGAAAAGCCCCAAAGATAGTCTTTCTTCTGTTCTCTCTGTATCTCTGCATCCCTGTCTATATGTCTGCCTGTCTGTCTTACTTACACATACACCCCTACCTAGAAGGGTCCAATCACACACTGAGTCCATGCACTAAACCTTCCCCTCACCAGCTCAGGGTTTTAGTATCATGTCTCCATGGCTGCAGGTTTCCTCTGACAGTTGATGCTGTTTGCAGGATTGGAATTTCCCTGACATTCTAAGTGTCAGAGTCCATTTATTCTACTTGCAATAACTGATTCCTGTCTTATGCTTCCCATCCCATATCTGTCCCATAGTTTCCTGTTCCTGCAAATTTTGATTAGGAGTACTCCTGGCCTGGGCCTCTGCTACCTACAGTTGGATCTCCCTAGTCCTAATTATCTAAGCCTCTGCTCATGCCTCATTTTTCCTCCCTTCCTTGCTTCTTTCTTCCTTCTTTCTGGGGCAAATATATACTGTATGCTTACTCTATTGCCGAGAAAACAGCAATAAATGAAATACTAGTCCTTGCTTAAGAAGCATAAAGTCCAATGGAACCCCATTCTCCTGTGAGAGCCTCCATCTCTTGTCTGCTGCTACCTCTTGAGAGTTCACCTTATTCCCTCTGAGTCTGTTCTCTGGGTCCTGGCCCCATCACATTTCCCTTTACCACCACCTCACTGCTGTTGCTTAGGGTACTGCATTTGATGCTTATGGGTCTTTAGAATCCTGAGCTTGTTGAAGTCAGTAGCATACCTCATGGCTGCCCATGACCTTATGGTGGCATCATCATACCTCACCATGGTGCCCATGGTGCCCATGGTGGCATCATCATACCTCATGGAGCTGACCAGTTTCCCACAAGCACGTGCATGTGTGCATGCACACACACACATGTTTATGCTTTCTCTGTTGTACTCCACCAGAAAAGACGATATTCATTTATATTAGTTACATTTTTGATTCTAAGACTTCCTGTTATATTCCCCAAAACCTTTGCACTTGTATGGGCAAGGTGACTGGGGGCTCTGATCGGGTTTCCTGGAATACATGATGACAACTGCCTATGATACCAAGCTCAGCTCACTTGTTCTGTATCTGAATATGAATAGTGGGTGGTAACAAGGATAAACTTTTTTTCCTTTTTTCCTAATTCTATATTATCACATTGAATGTATCAGGGCACATATTCATTGCCTTAGCCTCCTGGGTTGAGTTGCTGTGCTCATGCATAATCAGATAAGGAGAAGTGGGCCCCATCCTCATTTAGAAACTCAATGCACCTGGAACAAAGAACTTCTGATTCTGCTTACCATCTGCTGGGGGAAGAGAAGGCCTCCCACTGCCCCATTTGCCACACTTAAATTGGAGGGTGCATTCCCAGCAGGTGGTTGAGAGTGTGGATCCACATCCCGGGTGTGGATTTCACCCTCAAATGCCCCAGATGAAGTTGTGTGGGAGTTCTTTGACTTCCCACATTTGGGAGTAGAATGCAATTGAATTTCTGAGTAGGAGGACTGGTAAAGAAGAGTCAATGTTCTGTAAACCATAGACTAAAAGACAGAGACAAAAAGATAATAAGTATATGTTTTATTTAATAATGTTCTCAGTAGTTTCAGTCATTTTTCTGTAATTTTCATGATGAATGCAAGCGATACTTTTCTGCATATCCTTAGTGTTGAGAAAACAGGCTAGGGAAATAATTTTTTAGTCAAATATGAAACTGTACATGATTCTAATACCTTGGAGGAGATTTCCTTCTACTTTCCATTGTTCTGTAAATGAAAAGTAAATTATGCTTTGTTAAAAAACTTTCCATTGAATAGTTTTATAGCAAATGTTTCATTCACTTCAATAAATAAATGTACAATATTTTTTGAAAATTGAGACTCGGGCTTTGTAAAATTTAACAACTCTACCAAATTAGTCTCTCTGGTTCTTATTCTGCAATAGAAAATTATACTTTTTAACTTTTAGTCAAGTAGCAGTTAAATAAAATGTCTAATTAATTTCCAAGCCTTTGTGAAGCATTAGACTTGAGATGCACAAAGGTAGTTAATGTTAGAAAGCTAAAGGATTTTTTATGATGATGCTCCATCTTTCTTAATGAGAGGTAGCATGGTTGAGTAGATAGAACACTGCTTTAGAAATTAGGCTTCTGGAAAAAGGACTCCTCATAGGACTTCCAATGCATCACTCTGTAGCTCTTTGCTGATGCCTTAACCTCTCTGGGCATTTGATTTTTTTTTTTTTTTTTTTTTTGTACAAGATGGAAATAATAAATGCTGATGTCCACAAAGCTCTCAGGGATCTTTGAGTAAGATGAGCTTTTTACATGCAAATAATACAGGAAATCATGGTGGACCTACCTAAAATTTACAAGGGACAATCAGCCGATTTCATTTATGACCACTAATCTGAGTCAGAATTATTATAGATCATGGGTTAATTTCTTTGTTTTGTGTTTGTGATATTGTTATTTTGATTGATTTGGGGGAATGGGCATGAGAGGAAAGGAAGAAGGAAGAACTGAATATATTGAAACAATTATTTTTGCTTCTAAATGTAGGATTGCATTTGAATCAAAACAATAAATAGAATACATGCACTACCCTGCATGATATGGTATAAGAGGTCTAGAATCTTCACAGAACCTCAAGTCTGGCTTTATGCTTAGAAAAAAACTGGGGGAGAGATACTTTTTGGCACTTTTTAAGCACAGAACAAGCTACCCTCAGTAGTCTTTTGATTCTTACACAGCAACAAAGAAAGGAGGAGGAAAGTGGTATCTTAAAAGCTGTGCTCCCTTAAAATTACCATTACAGTTGGTCAACCATGGCCAGTCAGCCAGTTGGGGTGGGGCTAGAACCTCTCACTGGTTTCCCCACCCATAGGGACAGGAGCTGTGGGAGCCAAATGCCTTCTGGGGCTATGGCTGTGTCAGGAAAATAGTCTGTTATGGTAACCAGGGTAAGTAGAGGAGACAGTTGATAGTCATGGGGAATCTGGAAGGACAGGCAGATTCTTGGGAGGACAGGAGGTAGGAAGGCAGTGGTCATCATCAGTGGGAATTAAAAGTAGGCAGTCAAGCCCAGTGCTGGGCTTTGGAGTGAAACCTTGAGCTTCATGGAGAAAAGATTTTGAAGTCCTAGGAATCTAGGGCCAAACCCTTGTTCTATCATTTACTTGACAGCATGATTTGGGGGAAGGTATGTCACCTCTCAGATTCTCAGTTTCTTCTTCTATAAAATGGGTTGAGTAATACTTTGTTGGCTTGTTGTGAGGATTTGAACAAGTAGTGTTAGTAAAGAGCTAGTAGTTTCTGGCATTTATTAGTATTGGAAGACAGATTGTGTCTTCAGTCCAGGAATATTGATACCTAGCTGCAGAATGTTCAATTCCTTTTGCGTATGGTCAGAGTTGATCTGGAGAGCAAAAGTGAGTGGGGTAATAGATAGGTCTAAGCCTGAAAGTGGTTCAGGACCCCAACTGCGGGGAATATTACTGAGCCTTGCAACCAGACTGAGGCTGACTGTGTAAGCTTTGTTGTGCATGTATGGCCAATTTCATGTGTATCTCCAGGATGGGTTCGTGTCTTAGTCATCTTTATATCTCCTCTACCTGGAACAGGACCTGGCACAATATATAAATAATTATAGAATAAAACCAAATAGAACAAAAATATGGTATCTTACATGGGGTTGTGTAGCTTCCGAGAAAGATAGAGCCCATTTTGGGATGCCAAAATGGCATTCATTTTGTTCTTAAAGAGAAACAGCTTAATCATTCAATCCTGCTCTCTGACACATGGCTCCAACATTGATATTGTGTTTTGGCTATCAGATTAAGAAATTATCTCCAGAGTATCAAGAAAATATATGAGGACATCAGGTGGGGTGCTATGGCATATGTCTACGTGGGCGTAGTGGAATATTAGCTTGTAGACAAAAAATTATTCCCGAAGAAGAATGGATAATCCATATTCTGTTGTACAGCTGCTTCCCTCTAGAAAGGCAGTGTATTATATGTTTCTCTGTAACTTGTAGGATTAGATTTAGAAACAAAATTATTCATGTAGTTATATAATTTTTTTAGTATTGTTTATATACCATTTTGTATATGTGATATAATTGATTCATTGATCTGGGTTTGTCATAGAGATACCAGGAGATATCAGAAGCATGTGTCCAGAACCCTGTTTGCAAGGAGTTCAAGAAATCATTTATTGGGCTCTGACACAGTGTGTTTGCAACTCATGTGCTTCTTTGAGTCTCAGCACAAACATGTCTGGTTGCTCAAGGAGTATTGTTATTACTGGTTAAAGCCAAATAAAAAGAAATCATTAGGTATTGGATGGTTACTGGATGAAGGTATAAATCTCTTATGAATTCCTAGTCATTAAGCTGTGTATGCACTTACAGTTTATTTCAGGGGTACCCAAAACTTAACTCAGATTTTTCTCACAGAGTTTACCAAAACTGGATTGCTTTTGAGCAAAATCTCTACGTGGACAAATGGTGCCTGATGTATAAATACAATTGGGAATTTTGTTAATTAAAAGTGATTTCTAATTTTATATAATATATTGAAAGAAATTTCATAAGCCAAATGTGAATCTTCATTGTAAAACAAACAAGGCCAGCAAAAAATAGTCTAGGCCATCCTTGGAGCAGATCAGTTTTCACTTGTTACTTTGAAGTGATGAAGGTCTTGGGCATAAGAGTATCAACCCAAATAGAGAATATACTCCATAGAAACATTTTCCAGATTTGGGTAGCCAGGCAATATTGCCCTGGTTTCATAGATGAGCCCAGAGTTGTATTAGTCTGTATTTATGGCTGCCTTGTAATCACCAACTTTAACACATTTCAAGACCATGTATGTCTGGACATTCACTGATTTTTAGGTATCAGAACTAGAGCTCCTAAAGGAACCCAGTGCTTTGGAATGAAGAGTTTGTAACACATCTTACCCCTAGTGCCTCACTTAGGCTGAGACCTTAGAAGACACTCAGTGATGTTTGTTGGTTAGTGTTGTTCACTATGTTTTTTGTTTGTGTGTTTGTGTGTTGCCTCTTATCATAGTTGCTGCTGTTTGATGGTCACAGTTGTCCTCAGCCTTAGATCTGATGTTAGCTTTGGTTACCTATTAAAGACCCAACCTGTGACAGCCTCAATTCAATGACAGTTCATGATTGCCTTAAGAGATAGCAGGAAGAAATCTAAAAGAGGCAATGCAAAGGATCATGTTAGGTTCCCTGGGAAATAAACAGAAGTATGAAATGCAGTCTGTGTTTTAGAAAAGCATACCATCCTATATGGAAAGGAACAAAGCAAATCTGAGGAAGCATTTAAATTTGACTATTTAACAATGTAAGTGATCAGAAATGTGGCACAGGAAGTGTTAGTGGAAGTCAGAGAAGGGGGAGGAGGAGACAGTTTCATGGAGGAGCTGGGGCTTGATCCAGACTGATGACATCATAGAGTTTGGATGGAAGAAAAGGTATAGCATATTATGTAGAGGTACACAGCTAATCTCCACCAACCTTGGTGAGAGGAACCGACCTTTTCTTTTTGGGACAACTGTAGTATTCTAGAAACATTCCAAGGTTGTTGGGACCACCTGTTGGGAATTCCCATTGAAGAATGTAAAGAGACTAGTCATTTGCAGTCCTGCTGTTAGTGTGGTACAGAGGATCCAAAAAGAGCAGCTGTGTCAAGTTCACTTGGCTTTTCATGGTCAGCACCAGAGCCTTCTTCCATCTCCTCTGTATCACCAGATTGTCCAACCTCCCTGGGAGTGTGGTCCCTTACCCTATCATTCCCTTCCAAGGGGCCATGGTAGTCATATAATTGGCTGTTAAACTATTGATTCTAAAAGTGTGATATTTTCTCTGGGGCACTGGGCTATCCAAAGGAACAGCTCTCTCTTAGGTTATTTGATTATAAGTATGCATGAACCTTAAGAGACTCGAGCATTTCCTGCAGCATATCCACCATGGCCTATTCAGTTGGCTTCACTGAGCAGAGTGGATCCTTGAAAGCTTATACAGTATCTACTGCATCACATCAGAACAACAGGACAGAGAATCTAGTAGGTAGAATGATGACCTTACATTGATTTGAGTGTTCCACACAAGCACAGTTTTGACTGTCCTAAAGAACTTTAAGTTAGTTCAAAAGAATAAATAAATGTGGTAACACAAACTCAAATTAGGTATTTGTGTAGCTGTTTGTATATGGAGATTGCGTTTGGGTTCTATTACAGAGCTAACTCAAGCTAAGATTTTTGTTTTTGTTTTCTGTATGATTTGCACATTTTCCCATATTGCTTTGTAAGTATTTTAAGTGTGTATGTATGTGTAGTTGTGTGTATGTGTGTGCATGCACACGCACTGCTTTCTAGGCTAGCCTGTAAACTCCTTGAGGGTAAAAATTCCATCTTTTGAAATCATTCACAGTGCCTACCAGATGGACTTAGCCTCCACTAAGGGCATAAATGTAGCCTAATTTAATTCAGAGAATTTGTTTCTGATTCCCCACTTTATTATATCTACTGCTCAAACTCTAGTTTATCTCCTTCAAAAGCTATTTCTTCCTCATGTTTCATTTCATGCTCAGTGTATATGTGTATAACCAGTCAACTTCATCTCACTTCTTTTTATTTCCTTGCATGGGAGCCATTTTAATAGTATTTGTTTCAAACGAAGGCCTGTTATTCAAAGCAAACACACAGAACTTGGCTAGAGAAAACTACTTGAATAGTATTCATACAGCAATAAAGCCTTGAAAATGTAAATTCAAAATACAGTATCACGGTTAGTAATGTTATGCACATACTTTACTAAGTGCATTTGGGATAGAATATAACTAATCAAAGAAGAATCATCACCTATATTCCATGCAAGCATCTTTCATCTGAGAAACTCAAAGAATTTTTACTAAAGATATTATAAAACTTATCCATAATCATTCTTTTCTCACCAATGTTTAATGTCAAAACAGAGATGGGTCAAATTGTGTCTGAAGACTCCAGTTTTTTAAATCCTAAAATATTGGTTGGGTGCATGTGAAAGCTCAAGTTGTTTATGGGTAAGTATGGAATTTAGCTCTCTCTCCATTCCTGCCTCCTAGCTGTTCAGTGCAGTCAGAGAAAATTGTTTTGTTCCTCACATTTACAATTCCAGTGGAGAAGCCATGAGGTTGTTTTTTCCTCCCAGGGTAACTATTTTGAGCACCAAAGCATTGTGAAACCATTAGATCATAGATGCTAATGATTGTGGACTTGTAGTGTGGGTAGGGGGAAACTAGAATTCTAGGGAAAGTGTTACTCATCTTATTAAGGATGACAAACTGGCTGCTTGAAGAGTGCTATTGAATGACAGGATCTTGTGGAAAGAGCACCAAACTTAGAGTCCAAATACTGGAATTTGGAACCTGAGCTCTGAGCTGTGTTAGAGCATGTGACTAGCCATGCAACTTAGGCAATAATAGTGATTATAAATACACTAAAAGCTATTCATTGTTAAGTGGTTTCTATTTACCAGGTATTTTGCATCTGTCATTCTAATCCTTACTATGCCACCAAGTGGTACTATTACTTTTCCTCTTTTATTGGTGAGGAAGTAAACTCAGAGAGGTTCAATAACTTTCTAAAGATCACACTACCATTACATTGGTGGAGCTGGGATTTAAAATAAGGTCTATTTCAGGCCAAAGTCTAGGCTCTTTCCTCTAGACCGTGATGCCAATGAGACCTTTCTAAGTCACTGTGTTTTAAGCAGCTACTATAAGACAGAATAAGTGCTTAGCATATATTATTTCATGTGATCTACAGAAAAATACCAAAAGGCTGTGAGGCCAATATCATTTTACAAATTCATAAACTCCAAAATATTATACAGGTAGATAAAGTGGCAACAGGGAATCAATTAGGGAACAATCATCATTCCCAAAGTAAGAGATCATGGAAATGTGACCTAAGACATAATGGTGAGGGTGATAAGAAGTAGTCTGAATCCAGTGGCACAGCCGTTAAAAGTTGGGGATGGCTTGGCTGTGGAAGGTGAAGGAAAGAAGGGAAGTAAAAATGTCTCCTAGGTTTTGCCCTGAGCACTTAGGGTGGAGTTGGTGCCTTTAGCTGAGTCAGGGAAGAATGTGGGAGCCTCAGAATGGATAAATATTTGAAAGAACAACAGTTTGTTTTTGTTCATGTTAAGTTTGAGATACTTTAGGACATTAAACTGAAGATACTAAGCAGACATCTGGAACTTAGACACCAAGGGCTAGAGATTTACATTGGGGAGACATTCATGTAGAGATTAGGAAATCATCCATTTAGAAGTCATAAAAGTAGAGATTTAAATAAGCCATCAACATGCAGTCATCAATGCATTCAGTAACATGGAACTAGATGAATTTCCTTGATACAGTGGGCAAAGGTGAACTAGAAAAGGGGGTTAGAGACAAGCCCTTGAGGAGCTCTAACACTGAAAAGGACCCAGAGGATCTGAAAGCTGAAAGAGAGATAGCCAAAGGCAGGAGAAAACCAGGAGGGATACCCTTGAGCATCCTTTTCCTTCTTTTCAAAATGGAAGAAAAAAATACCAGCCCTGACTACCACCGAGGAAACTTATCAAGGTCATGTGAGACACTGCAGGTTAAAGAAAAGGACTGTAACTTAGAAATGGTAACATATTACATATTTCCTAATTTATTTAGTCCAAGAAGTTCAAATAAGTTTAATATTGTCTGAAATTTCACAATTCTTGGTTTTCTTTTGTTGCCAAGGCCTTTTGAATTCCATGCCATCTTATTTTTAAAAGTACTAGTATTCTTCCCCTACTTCAAATCTCTACATCCTAAATGCCACATGCTGAAATCTTGATAGCTTCAATTTTATCACTTCTTTAAGAATTATGTAGTGAATTAAGAGGCAGAAAATGCTGTCTGACAATAGAACAGAGTATTTTGGAAATGATCTGTCCTGGAATCTTATCTGTAGGGTCATTACAACCGGTTGTGAGTAGCATAAGAGCTGGGATGGGTCTCATTTATCCTGCTTCTTCAGCGTTCTACAGTATACATGCTGATTACAGGTGTTCCATAAATGTGCACAACGTGAGTCATGAGTGAATATCTGACTCCTAGTCTTCCACTTCGGGTTTTTTTTTTTTTGGTTTTGTTTTGGTGTTTTATTTTAGACAGTGTGTGAATGGAGAGTGGGGCAGAGGGAGAAAAAGAGAGAATCCTAAGCAGGCTCCACACCCAGCTCAGAGCACGATGTGGGGCTTGATCCCACAACCCTGGGATCATGACCGGAGCTGAAAACCAGAGTTGGACACTCAACCAACTGAGCCACCCAGGTGCCCCCCGAGTATTCCACTTTGTATGAGCAAGAACATATTGGTTCTTCCAGAGGTGGTCCTAATATGAGACATCTTATGGTGGTGGAAGGGAACAACAGCTGCACTGAGTTGGTTGCACAGAAGATAAAACATCATTGTGAAATTGGTCCCTAGCCTAATTTGAGACATTGTGCTACTCAACATTAGACAGTATATGTCCAGAGCAGTTGTGGTTTCATGCCAGATGTTTTTAGGTCACACATGGAGTCTGAGAGTTGTTGGACTATAAGTACCAAATGGCACAGAATGTTTCAACACATCATTTGAAGATCACGAGTAAGAAAGGTCAACTCCACTCTGAACTTGTTCATACTCAGCCCATTTGATTTTTATTAGCATTGTTGACATCGTATGCTCTTGATTTTCACCTTCTTAAACTTCAAAATCTAAATACTACCCTGTGAGGCCTTAGCATGAATGCCATTGTCCTCATTTGCTTCCATTGTTCTTTACCTTTTTGTAGGCATAGAGGCATGTAGGCGTGTATTATAGATCATGTTGGGTATTGGACTCTGGTCTGGATCAGGATCAATGAGTTAAGAATAGAATAAAAATACACATATCTCTTCTTTGACTTCTGATGGTTTTGCCCGTCTTCTTTCTAATACGGTTTCTATCTATAAAATTTATAAACATGCAAAAAATATAAAGGGTAGGGAGTACTTTTACATCAGGGGAAGCTCTTTATTTTCTATCTTCACTTAGAAACCCTATTTATTCCTTTTTTTAAAGTTTATTTATTTTGAAAGAGAGTGTGCACGTGCATGAGTGAGGGGCAGAGAGAGAGGGAGAGAAAGAATCCCAAGCAGGCTCTGTGCTCACAGTGCAGAGCTCGATGTGGGGCTTAAATTCATGAACCACGAGATCATGATCTGAGCTAAAACCAAGATTGGATGTTTAACCAACTGAGCCACCCAGATGCCCCAATTCCTTAAAAAAAATTTTTTTTTAGTTAATTTAGTTTTGAGAGGGAGGTGCAGAGAGAGAGGGAGAGAGAATCCCAGATAGGCTCGGCACTCTAAGTGTGGATCCAGAGGGACACAGGGCTCGAACTCATGATCTGTGAGATCATGACCTGCGCCAAAACCAAGAGTCTGATGCTTAGCTGACTGAGCCAGCCAGGAACCCCAGACACCCCTTTTATTCCTTTGTAGGAAGTGTATGCAATTATTTCAGAGCTCATTAAAATAGTGGAGTTGATTTCAGCAGTTCCTCTAAGTGGCTTCTGTTCATTCCCCTCAACCTCAACCTCCCTGACAGAGAACTTTGGCATCCAAAGGGGCTACTTCCCAGTCAAGTTAATCCTACTCTGTATTTACAAAAAGATATTTTATAGAAGAGGTTAATCACACTAGTTAGGGCAAATTCGCAATAGTTAAAATAGGTCATTAGGAATTCATTCAGGTGTGGCTCCTGTAAATTGACTTCCAAATTTTCAAGGGAAAAGAGGAATGCTTAGTTCTAAGGACAAGATCTGTCCAAAAATAATGTTACATTATCAGGAAGGATTATAGTCTGTCAAAAACTGTCAAATCTCAAAAAAAAAATCAATTCCTGTTTGAAAAACTTGGTAAAAATCTTAATCTAGAGTAAGTTTGGATATCTATTTTGCTCAAATAAACAGGAACAATATAGTAAAACCTTGGTTTGTGAGCATTTGTTCTGGAAACATGCTTGTAATCCAAAACATTCATATATCAAAGCGAGTTTCAAGAACCATTGGCTCAGTTGTGATCATGGGATGTTCTGCATTATGCACTACTCATATTGAAATACATCACTCCTTTATCAAGTTAAAATTTATTAGAAATGTTTGCTCATCTTGTGGAACACTCGCAGAACAAGTTACTCACAATTCAAGGTTTTACTATACTGTTAGATTACGTTAGAGTGTAAGTTCCTTGAGGGCAGAGGGCATTTTTGGTCAACTTTACAGCCCCCTTTAGTACCTTACATAATATCTTGCACATGGAAAATGTTTAGTAAGTTGGTCTTGAGTGAAACTGAGTGTCTGGATTTGGTTCTTTATATTCAAAGAATATACAACGAATAAAATTACAAAGAAAAAGTGCAGCTTGGCCTTTTCTATATAGTGTATGGAAAATAATGGGACCCTTAAGTGCAAGAGACTGGGGATCTAATTTGGCTCTGCCATTGACTAGTTATTTTTTTTTTTTTTATTTTTTTTTTTTTATAAAATTTTTTTTTTCAACGTTTTTTATTTTTTATTTTTGGGACAGAGAGAGACAGAGCATGAACGGGGGAGGGGCAGAGAGAGAGGGAGACACAGAATCGGAAACAGGCTCCAGGCTCCGAGCCATCAGCCCAGAGCCTGATGCGGGGCTCGAACTCACGGACCGCGAGATCGTGACCTGGCTGAAGTCGGACGCTTAACCGACTGCGCCACCCAGGCGCCCCTGCCATTGACTAGTTATTTAACTTTGTGTTGATAACCTCTGCTGACCTTAATGTATCTTAACTTTAAACTGAGAAAGTGAGGGCTAAGTGCTCTAATAATTATTTTACAATTATTCTAAGCCTAATTTTTACTTGTGTTGGTTACCTAAATAGAAATACCAATACATTCATACCTTTAGGAACTAAATTTTATACCAAACAACCAAGCCACTGTCCAGTTTTCTCATCCTAGGGAGACTTCTCCAGTCACATCAATCAGATCCATTCTGTCTGAATATCTGACTGATTGTGTGGAGTTTTGAAAACTTACTTTGAGAACTTGTAAAAATAGGACAGAGTAAAGACACAAATGACTGTCCTTGCTATACCCAGTTGAAGTTTATGGTATTCTAATTACAGTGGACCTGAACCTTTGGTGAGCTGGAGTAATTAAACTATTCGGTGGGAGCAAATCATTACCCATAGGAGATGGATTTGCCCTTCTAGGATGCTTATTAGTGCTCTGAAAGAGGAAATTTACTTAATAGTGCCTGGAAAAGTGAAGGGCATTTTGTTTCCAGAAAGTTGTTTCTTCACACAAAATCAGGCTGGATGCTGTTTGTTTTTCTGTGATCATTTTATAATCACTTCAGCTTTAACAAATAACTTGGAGAGGAGGGGAAGGGTGGTGGGAACAATAGAAATAGAAGAATCTGGCAAGGAGGGGCAGAGTCTGCTTTTGTTTCACTGAGAATCTCATGGGATTTCTCAATAAAAGCACACTGTGGGGTCATTCTGATGAAATCATAAAAATAAGAGAGGGAGGAAACCCTGTCCTACAGTTGAAAGAGGACTGTATAGTTGAGGTGGTATTTCATACTCTTCTCTATTTAAGATTATTAATTGTTCTCAAGGGCTCTTTCTCCCACCAATCCCAGTGGGATGGGGACCAAACATCATTCTGCAAGGAGAGGAGGCAATATTTTTTTTAAAGGGAGAAAGAGTGTGTGAATGGGGGAGGGGACAGAGGGAAAGAGAAAAAGAATCTCAAGCAGACTCCACGCTCAGTACAGAGCCCAACATGGGGCTTGATCCCATGACCCTGGGGTCATGATCTGCGCTGAAATCAAGAATTGAATGCTTAACCAACTGAGCCACCTAGGACTCCGGAGAGGAGGTAGTTCTTGATGTGATTTGCCATCTTCTGGAGAAGAAATAATCATGCATGAAATCAGAAAGGAACTCCCAAGTTCCTTCTAGTGTGTGGGTATTGTCCAGATGGTTTAGTTAAGTATCTGTGTGGTAACATAACGTTTGAAAAAAAAAAAGTAATAAAGGAAATTGAAACACAAACTCATATTTTTATTCTTTTTTTAAATGTTTATTTTTTTGTGTGTGAGAGAGAACATGAGCAAGGGAGGGGCAGAGAGAGAGAGAGAGAGAGCTGGGACAGAGGATCCAAAGTGGGCTCCATGTTGACAGCAGAGAGCTGGATGTGGGGCTTAAACTCATGAACCATGAGATCATGACCCCCAGCTGAAGTTGGATGCTCAGCTGAATGAGCCACCCAGATGTTCCTCGTATTTTTATTCTTAACTACAAATACTTACTAATGGGATATGTACACCTGTTGAATACCTCACAACTTTTCAGATTCTGGAATCCAATTGAATAATGCCTCCCTCATTTTTTATTCCACAATGAATTTTGTGTGTTTACTTAGTTTTTATCATAGCAATCATCAAAAATGTACCTTGGCAGAGATACATTATCATTGAAAGGAGTGACAAGACCTAATGTTGAAACCATGCTAGTAGTTCAAGGGATGTCTGAGAAATGTGGCTGTGCCCTGTGAATTTGTTGAAGTATTTCACAGTGCCTTGGCACACAGTCTGGGAACCATGGGATCAAATAGATGCACTTTTAGGAATGATAAATATGAATAGCTGGGGTCAGCTAAAGACTAATGCAGTCACAACTCAAGGGATCTAGTGGGCCTAAACGTCATGTAATTATGCTTTGACTCTAGGACTCCTGAGATAAATGGTGGTTTGGGCTGACTGCCAGCAATCGAAGCCTGCCCAAGTTTATCTAATTTGTTGATTTTGAACTTTCAAGAGAAATGAGAACACCTTGGAAGGAGAGTCACTGCTCGTAACTTTTAGTCATTCTAATGGCCTTTATCTACTCGCTGAAACTCAATTATGCACACAAAGAGGGGCAGTGTATTGTGCTAGTTTTTCATGGAATTAGTGTTTGGACTGTTGTATTAACAAAATTAATCCCCTTTCTCCCCCCAAATTGGATTTTTCTCTTTCTGATCCATCACTAGGTTTTCTGGATTCTATTTAGATATGTACTTGGGGTGTGGTGTTGGTTTATCTTCTATTTTGGAGGAGAGAACATTGTTTCTGGTGGAATTGATGACATCTAGAACAAGAAGAAATTTTTGAGTAACCTGCCACTCCCTTCACATTTTGCTGATGAGAGGTCAGGTGACTTTCCCAGGGATACTTCTCATTTGGGAGCAAAATAAGAAGGCAGTGTCTAGCCTTCTACAACAATGAGTGGTCTAATTGACTGTCCTTTTCTACACAGTACCTGCTTAAAGAATCCTCTTTTCCATTCATGGGACTATAGAGGTGTCAGGACATTTCATCAGAAATGACCTCTCCTGGATTCTCAGTCACCATCTCCTATGGAATTAGCTGGTGTCAATCTCACACACAGAACATTTAGTCATTACTGCTAACATCACACTGAAATGGGGAAGCTTCTTTTTAGTATTTTTAGTTTTCTATGGTCATTTTCTTAAGTCAGTGGTTCCTAGTATATTTAGAATTATAAACCTTTGTATCTAAATGAAAGCAAATGACACTATTCTCTCCTGAAAATGCACACACATAGAACTGCATACATTTAGGGGGTTCTGTGGACCTTCTGAACTCCTGTCAACTTCAGGTTAAGAACCTCTGAGGTAAGTGATAGAAAGCTTTTAAAGTATTATTTACTACAAATAATTATTTTGCTCTGGTGTTTTTTGCTAATATGTGTAAGTCTCATGCCTTTTAGCCTTGAGGTTGGTTTACTTTTTGGATCTTTTCCCCATAAAAGGAAGAGTAAAGATTATTAATAGTTTGTTTCCAAGATTATGACAAATCATAGCCAAAGTTTCTTTTGAAATGAGAGATCATCTATCAGTGGTTTCCAGATCCAGATGTCCTTCATGGGGGTAGGAAGTGGGCTTTTAAAATTAGACCTGCCTGCCCTATACCAACCTTGGCCCCATCTAAAGATTCTGATACAGGAGGTATTTTTAACATGTGGCAATGACATTGATGCAGCATGCATGAACTGCTGAAAATCCAAAATTCTCACTTTGTATAGTTACTATCGGAAGGCTAGAGAGATGCCAAAATTAGTGAAGTGGTTGAGAATTTATTGTAAAACTCCTGACTTCCTGGATCTGATATAGTTTAAAAAATATTAGAAAATATTACTACTCTACAGAAAGTCCTAGAGAGAAATTAAACAAAAATCAGCCTGATCAAATGTTATTAGCATGTTGCCATATATGCTTATGATTTAAAAAATTACAAATAGGCCAGGTTTATTTTTATTTATTTTTGTTTTTTTTTTTAAATTTCTGAGAGACAGAGCATGAGCAGGGAAGGGGCAGAGAGAGAGGGAGACACAGAATCTGAAACAGGCTCCAGGCTCTGAGCTGTCAGCACAAAGCCTGACATGGGGCTCAAACCCATGAACTATGAGATCATGGCCTGAGCTGAAGTTGGACGCTTAACCGACTGAGCCACCCAGGTGCCCCAGGTTTATTTTAATTTATGGTTTCACCATTGTTCCTTAATTCCTGTGACTTATATTTTTCTGGTATTTGTCAATCTCTAGTTGTAACCATTCTTTGTGATTTTGTTTAAATGTGTCTAGTAAGCAATATGGTGCTATTTTTTTTGTCAGTCTATTCTGATATACACTTTTCTATTTTCATTTATTATGAATACTGTAAGATTTGGGCTTATTCTATAATCTTATTTGGATTTCTGTTTGTGTTTTCTTTCCTTTGTTGACTTTTGGATTGATCAAGTTTTTAATAATCTTTTTTATCATCTTCCCTTGGCTTCCTCTCTCCTTCTATTTCTCATTTCCTTCCTTTAAGCAGTTGTTCATAATTTTTAAAATAAATGTATGTAACGTAATAAGATGTAAAATTATCCAGTATTTCTAGTTGTCTCTTAAAAAAATATGAATTTTAGCCAATGATGTGCTGGTAAGTGTGTAGCCACCTGCTCTCTGAAAGAGGAAAAAAAACCTGATTTATAGAATTTACTAATTTTCCGGCATAAATAGTTCCATTTGAAATCCCATGGCTGATTTCCAGTTACAAACATGATGTCATTGAATGCATAGATGGGAAAAAATGCTCAATAGCACACAAGCATAAATATTTCAGATATAATGGCATAGATTACCTTAAGAACATAGGAAATAGTTAAATGTAAAATAATTAGAAAGTGACAGGTTTTGAGTATTTATTATCTTTGCTTATATTAGAATTAATTGTAAGTTTACATAATTTTCAAACTTAGCTGTGTTTGGGGCACTTGGGTGGCTCAGTCAGTTAAGCATCTGACTCTTGGTTTCAGCTCAGGTCACGATCTCATGGTTTCGTGGGTTCAAGCCCCAAGTCAGGCTCTGTGCTGACAGTGCAAAGCATGCTGCTTGGGATTCTCTCTCTCCTTCTCACTCTGCCCTTCTGCAACTTCAGCTGTTTCTCTCTAAATAAATAAACACACTTAAAAAAGGCTGTGTTTAACAACTGGCTTGCAAAATTCCTGAAAATTTAATATCTGGATTTTTTGAAATAGTTCTGGCACACCACTGATCTTCGCTGCCACTGAACACTTTCTCCCTTCCCTCCCCACAACACACACACAATATATCTTATTATTATGACAGTTTTTTTAACTTGCTTTATTTTAAATATGCAAACACACAAATATTGCTTTTACAGTTAACCATTACATGTGTTGACCTATTTTATCAATTTTTGGTCTCATCCCTGTTCCTTAATTCCCATGTCCTTCAGTGTTAATTTGTCATTTTCCTGAAGCATATTCCCCAATAAATCTTTCAGTGAAAGTTAGTGAGTAGTAAACTCCTTTTGTTTTTTGCGTGTGTGAAAGGCTTCCATTTTGCTTTCCTTTCTGAAAAATCCCTTAGCTGAGTAATAAGTGCTAAATTGTTCCTTGAGCATTTCCAAAGTGTTTGTTCATTCTTTTCTGGCATTTATTGTTACTACTGACAAGTCTACCATGAGTATAATTGTCATGATGGTTTTTTTTTTTTTTTTAATACATCTTCAATGTCCTGCGGTTTTGGTAAGATGCCTCTTGGCTAAAATTTTCTTTACTTACCCTACTCAATACTCGGAGAAGTATTTAGAACTAAGTATTTGTGTTTCTCTTCAGTTCTACAAAATTCATAGGTACTATTTTTTCAAATAATACTTCTTCACGATTTTTCCATTTTACTTCCATTTTCTGTAGCATTAGGTGGATGTAAATTAGATCTTGTCATCTTTTGTTCTTGTATCTGATATTTCATATTAAAAAAAAAAACCCAAACCCAACAACCCCTGAAATCTCTTTGTCCCTCTAGGCTTCATTCTGGGTAAATCCCTCAGTTCTGTTTTCCAGTTTTATAATTCTTTCTTCAACCATTTTCAGTCCAGGGTTTATCATTGCCATATATATACACACATATGTATATACATATATATGTGTGTATATATATATGTATATATATATATTTTTTTCCAGTAAAATATTTCTTACTTCCAAGACTTCTAATTGGTTCTTTTTCACATTTGTCTGTTTTTACTTTATATATCCTTTAAAAAATAACTTCTTATTCATTTTTAATGAACATCTACAACATATATATTAATAAAATTTTTGTTACACTGCCCCATAAAACTAATTTCTTTAGAATGATTACTATTCTGAATGTTTATACGGTGACTACTTTTCTTCACACTGTGTTTCCTGATGAGTTTTGTAATTTTGATGTAACAACTCATGTTGAGAGGGATTTGTTGTTGTTGTTTTGCTATGTTTTAATTTTTTCTTTCTACTTCTATGTGCCTTCTTCCCTTTTTTGTGCAACTGCCACTCCCAACCAATGTCATGTGACCTCTATCCCTTTCCAGACCCATATCCTCTCCTGCTATTTCTGTTCTGTTCTAGGGTGAAATGGGAGATCTTATAGATGTATCCATTGAGCCCATGGATGGCTGGATTCAATTCCTGACCATGGTGGCTGGCAACATGTTTTGGCTTGTTATGTTATGTTTTAAATCATCTTCATAGGTGGCAATAGTAGTGTCCCTTTCTGCCTTGAAGTAGTAAACCAAGCTCTGGTTGCTCTTCTCACACCCTCTCCCACCCTGTTTCTCCAACCCCAATCTGACTTGAAGCACTTTAATTTCCACTTACTACCTGGGCTTCCTGAACTCGGCTGCTGCTTTCAGATTTGAAATGCAGTGGGTGTACAGCTTCAGCTCACCACACCCAGCTTTGCATTTCTGTTCCTTTTGGAGCCCAAAGGTTCTTCACCTTGGTTTTAAGCCTGATCATATCTTTTTGCTTTTTTATTTTTATATTATCCATTGCTTGTGGAAGACGGGATTTGACAAGCACACATTCCATTCTACCACGATGCTTTCTGCTTTTAGAAGTTTAAAACCCAAGGTAGACAGGATTCAGACTGAGATTTTTCAACACATCCTTCATGTTAAGAATCCTTCCTTTTATGTTTTTAATAGAAATATGGTCTTTCTGTTACTCAAAATAATATTGAAGCCTTTCGACATAATCAGAATAGTCTGGGCCTTTCTATTTTAAATAAAGATTTAGATGAGAAACACTGCAGGTGGTTTGGAGATGATATACCATACATACAATTGTCTCCTGGGGTGTTATTGTTTCCTCTGCTATTTTCCACGATGTCCAAAGTTTTATGAAAGATTCTGCACATATCCAACATAGCGTTGGCTTGAGCACATTTTATTGGTTAGTTTTGTCTGAAGCTGGTATATTGCCTAAAGCTAGTGACTAATGTCTTGTAACATAGTGTCTGCTTATTTATGTTACCTTGACCACTTTTATCTGCTGGCATTCCTAATACAGAGAGTTTTATTTTCTTAATGCCCTCTTTCTATATATTTCTCTGATTCAGGGAAACTTCAGTTCTCAGTGTTTTTAGTAAATCTCTTCTCTAAATCATTTTATTTAAACCCAGAATGGAACTATACCATTTTGTTTTCCCTCATCTTCTGATCAAGAGTGCATGCATAAATGAAAACTATCATCTCCTACCCAAACAAAAAATAAATAAAAAAATCCCATTGTGTTATAGCCTGCAGGACACTTCTATTGATAATTAATGTATCTGAATTTCACACACATGAGACTCAAAGAGTGATACAACAGAATTTTGTTCCAGCAATATCTATATATAATGTAAACAAATATTAGCCTGAATTTTCAGAGCACAAAAATTGTTCTCTCGGTACTCTCAGAAAACACAGAAAGTTTTAATGTCATATAGCTAGACCATGTCGATGTTTCTTCCAAAACTGATGACTAACAATGCTGCCTCATCTGCATCACTTTCAGTGAATTGGTCAAACTTGCCGCTTTCAGAGGGATCAGTAGGACCTTACTTGTAACCTCTTTTTTTTTTTTTTTTGGTGGATGTAGCTTTTCTTTCTGGATGGAGTCCTATATTTAAATATAACAAAATAGATATTTCTGTCATGAAGCCAACTGATAGAACCTGGAATTTGACCCCAATGTATTATAATGTGTATAAATTTCCTGAGTGATTACGCCCTCACGGATAGCATAGTCTAGTGTATCCTTAGGCCCCTCTACCATTGTTCATGGCTCCATTTCTCATGTGGCCCTTTTATTTGAATTATAACCATGATTATGGAGTCTTCAATAACCCCTGTAGCCCATGTTAGAAGCCTTTGCCATGCGCATACTTTGCACCTCATGCAATATATCCTATTAGGTTGCCTTGTAGTCCCAAGAACTCTTCTTCCTCACTCCCCTTGCTGCCATTGGACATTAAAAATCATGAGAAAACAGCCTGCATCTTTCAACGTTATATGGTGCCTGGAATAAGTGCTAAATACAGGCTTTTGAATGAATGTACACACCACTTCTCTAAGGCAGTCTTAAAAAAACCAAACACTTGGGCTTTATTATTATTGTGGTTTTCAGTTCAATGCTAGTATGTGGGAGACACAACAATATCCCTGATTATATTAGTCAAAATCTCAGTGGTTTCACAAAATGGAAGATTTCTCCCTCATGTCTTGACTTGGTGTGGTCATTCAGGACCAGGGTTCCTCTGTTATGTGGCTCTGCCATTTACCGGGGCTTCATCCTGAAGTGTATGGGAAACAAGGGAAAATGTAAAAGCCTAAGTTTCACATATAACTTCAACCACATTGTATTGGCCAGAAGTCAATCCAGTGACTCTAGCTGTTCAGAAGGTGTGCGAAGGTGATCTAGTTATGTGCCAGGAGAAAAATGAGATGAAGGTTGATTAACCCAGCTTTGAACCTGCTATACTACCGTCTAAGGAAGCATAGAATCTAGTTGCCCCTATCATACAGTGGGTTATATATCTCAAGTATTTTTTTTTATCATAACAGATTGACTATTAGCTACTTAGGACTTAATTGTCAACATGTTCCTGAGCTTTTAGTGTGTCATTTGTTATACTCTCTTGATGTGAACAGAAGTTGGTAGGAATATTTGATTGACAAATGTATTTTTTTTAATTTGAGAAGTAACTTTGTACCTTGATGACAGAAGTAAGACATGTTGCTGAAAAAATTATAATGCAGAAAAATATTTTTTAAGAACAGATGAAATTACCTGCCTGAGCACACACCTTAGCAAGTAATACTTGTCTATCAAGGTTTATTTTCTCTTGTTCTAGTCAAGTGGGTATTTATAAGCTCTCACAGTAGAAATCATTTGAGGGAAATAACATCATTTCTTTTTCATTAAGTGTATCTTTTTTTGTAGGATCCATTTCTTCTCCATCACTAATCTTTCAACTACTAACTGGTCTGGGATGTGCTCTTTTAAATGAAACAAACTAAAGTAGGCACAATTAACTTACAATAACTGGAGGCAATTGAAATGTTTTTCTTTTTTTTTTCTTTTTTAATTGTAAGCAAATCTGGTTTAGCAATTCCTAAGAAGTGACCAATTTAGCAATTGCTTTGAAGTGTATTTAAATATAAGTTTCAGTATAAAAACAGCTATTCCTTGATTTTTGTGTATGGAAAATAAAGAAATGAAATTTTCCTCTGGAATACTCTATTTTCTTCTGTTTCAAAGAAAGGAGTCATGATTTGGTAAATAAGGTATCTGCCTCCATTTTATAGGTTTTCTTTGATTTCCCAAGCCTAGGTAGTCGACTGAAAGGGTTCATTCAAATCAGAGATATAAGACTTACTATACAATGTGCAGTATAATTTTTTTAACTTACATCTACCACCGAGAAATTTATAAGTCGATATTTAAGAGGGCAGGCTTGAGGACTGACTGGCCTCCTATAGTTTCTCTGAAATCTGAAAGATTATTATATCAAAAGTCAGCATTTCATGGCCCCCTTATATCCATAAAGAAAATTAAAATCATATGCTGCACAGCAAGCTTAAACCATTCAGAATGCTCATAAACATATTTAAAGCCAAAATTACAGCTGTTTCTCGACTCTCGGTACCACGTATAGCTCTAGATACGGTTCTTACGTTGCTGTGCACACACTGTAACAGTAATTACTGTATTTTAAGCACCACACTATTCTACAAGAGCATTCTTTGGTGGTGATATGGCAACCTGGTGACAAGGAGCCCCTCCTGTACCACAGAACTGCCTTTGCTAGGAAAACGTGGAGTGTCCTTAATGTCCTACCAGAGCTTTGTCTTCCTTTGTTAGGAAAGGAGACAACAGTCGTTTTCAAATATAGAACCAAAGGAAGCATTTCATTAAACGTGCACCGTTTGGTAACTTACTGGCAGCTTTTCTTTTCATACTTTTGATGCAGTTTCAACTTTGGAACTTAATTGATCGGATATGCGTTTAACTGAAGAACTAACTGGTGCCAGTGGTAGCCCAAGTTTGTGTGAACACCTTTTCCTGCCACTATGGTCTGAAATAGGGATGAATCAATAGTCACACATGAACTTTAATTAACCACTTGAACATACCATATGTTACACGGGGATGTAGGAAGTGTGAAATCCTTTGCAAAATAGAAATTTCTCAGAATCTGACAGTGAGAGCACATTTATTATTATTTAACCTTCATTACTATTATTTTATGTTTTTATGGTCTCTTTTACCCCCACTTTCAGAGTTTGAGGTAATTAGTTTAACAACTCTTCCTCAAATAAGGAAGACAAAATGTACATTGAAATGATAATGGACCATACAGTAGAGAATTATTTGCCTCTAGAAAGTACTTACTGTAAGTTTGGTGTCTTCTGTTCACTTATATTACCATCTATCTAACAATGTCCAGTAGGAAAGGAGCCTATATCATATGTCACGGCCTTCCCTTGGCACAAATGTAAAATGCGTGTCTCACCCTGCTGGTGTGGGCACTTATGCATAATGTAAAACTTGGCAGCTCAGAGTTTAACAATTTGGGCTAAGGACCATCTCCTAATGATATTTTTGCAAAGATGTTTAGCTTACATGTCTGCTCACCGAATTAATTTAAAAAAGAAATAAGGTTCCCCTCTATTAAGTGGACAAATTAGATATTCTCCACTAGGAATTCTGCCTCTATGCAAAGTAAAATAAACATAGGTTGTTTATATATTAATTTTTATTCTCAGGAAAGATTCCAAGGATGAACTCTGTTTAAAGCCCGTGAATACGACTTGTCTGTATATTTCTAAGGAGCCTAGAAGGAGACAAAGTCAGGTGGGTCCTAGTATTTCAAAGTCCCTGGCAGAATCTTTAGCCAGGAGAGGGAAGTTTGCTTGAAGACTACAACTACAGAAGATAGATGGCTCAGTAGAAAGTCTCCTCTTCTGGGGAGCTGGGGTGGCTTGGTTGGTTAAGCCTCCAACTCTTGATTTCAGCTCAGGTCATAATCTCACAGTTCGTGAGTTCAAGCCCTGCGTCGGGCTCTGTGCTAACAGTGCAGAGCCTGCATGGGATTCTCTCTCCCTCTCTCTCTCTCTGCCCCTCTCCCTCTCTGAAAATAAACAAACATTTAAAAAAAAGAAGGTCTCCCTTCCCTTTGGGCCCATAGAGTCTTCATCTCCCCAGTGCTGTTCTCCCTAGAAAGAAGCTAACACTGTCTTTAAGCAGAGGAGACCTGTCTTCGGGCAAAATCTTTCATATGTGAAATTAATAAAAGTAGAATTGCCTTGACTAAGGAAGGAAGATGGAAGGACAGTACCTCTGTCTCAAGCTCAACCTCATGTCTTGTCTTCCCCAAGTTTGCTCTCCTTGGAAGCCTCAGAAGATATTTATAGTTTCTCTGAGCACAGTCTGAAAATCATTGACCCAAGACAACTCCTTGGGACTCATTTCCCTTGACCTGGAGAGAAGTCACTTTTTACTCTCTACTTTGATGAAATAGGGAGGAATATTGGAAACCCAATGTTTGAATTGCGAGCTATTTTATAATATAGATTCCCCTAAAGATGGTAGAATTTCTGTTTGTATATAATAACTAGCAACATGCATGTATTTCCAAATATGGGAAAGAAAACTATGAATACACATATGTATATGTTTACAGGGTCAGAGTTATGCTTGTGAAGAATAAGTAGATACTTATGCTGCGTGATTAGAAGAAAACTTCCTCAGACAAAATATACTCCTCACTGGCCCTGTTGCCTGTGTTGGATCTCCCATAACTTAGTCCTTTGGGTAAAGGCAGTTGTTGAAAAAGAAGTATCAGCAGGGATATGGCATACATTTTGCCCTTATTAACCTTTAATATTTTATTTTCAGTCAGTACTGCAGAGAGCAAGATTAGGAGTGTGGGAAGCACAGAATTAAAAAGATTCAAAGAGAAAAAGAAGGATAGAGAAGCAGTTGGGTTTTGAGGAACGTTGTTTAGGTTGGGTTTGGAAGAGTGGTGCTTTGACAAGCTGCAGTGTGACAGAGGTTAGCTGAGATAGTCATACATTTAAAATCAGGACTGTCGAGGGGCACCTGGGTGGCTCAGTCAATTAAGCATCCAGCTTCAGGTCATGATCTCATGGTTCGTGAGTTCAAGCCCCACATTGGGCTCTGTGCTGACAGCTCAGAGCCTGGAGCCTGCTTTGGATTTTGTGTCTCCCACTCTCTCTGCTCCCCCCTCCCCTTGCTCTCTCTCTCAAAATAAATAAACGTTACAAAAAAAAAAAAAAAAAACTAAAGAAAAATAAAATCAGAGCTATCCAGAAAGGAGGATAGAAGTGCTGAGGAAACCTTGTGGCTTTTGCAATTGTTTTTTTAACTACTTAGAGTTTGTGTGAATATACCATGTATATAAAATTAATAATCCGTTGGCGTCTGTATGTGGAAGAAAGTAAGAGGAAGATTGACTTGATGGTCTGACTTGTACCTGAATTTTTCCCATTGTGTTGACTTGCTTCCCTACAGATTCCTTTGCTTTTAATCTCTTTGCTTACTGAAACATCTAGGTTCTCTTTCCTAAAAGTCCACTTAAAAAAAGCATCCCCAATAAGCTGTTAGCAGCATTTGGAAATGCATAGAATTGATCAATTTCTGTATCTACCTTGGGCTGCATAGCAAAGGACAGGCGTGTGACAGGGATGAAGGCAACGTGTCCTTCTGTAATACTGAACAGTTATTCTGCACCCAGCGGGCAGTCAGTTAACCATTCCAGTAGCAGCCGTGCAGTTCCTGAAACTAAAAGATAAACAACCACGCGAGGTCAGATAAATTTCATCTGCATACTCAAAATGTGGATCTTGCATAAGGATTCAGAGGAGAGGAAGAGTTTTAAAGATAAATAAATAAATAAAAATAAAGCCAGATGAGAAAGAGGCCTAAAATGATAAATTGCAAAGTTTTAAATGGCCCTTAAACTGGAGCAAGTCAAATGGCTACCAAATGGAGTTTCATTTCTCATTTTATTTATAAACATTCACATAAAATTGCAAGGAGAAAAAAGGGAAAATCCTTGAACTCCTGTGAAAGACATTTTGTGCCGCGTATGTTGAATTACTATTAAGTATTCACCTGTCTTAAATGGGCTTTTTCTCCAGCCTCTGCATCATACATCTTAATGTCAGTAACATCTGCAACTGAATGGTAATGTGGATCAGTGAAGATAATCACCAGTTAATAAGAGCTTCAAATTGTGCTTTGGCTAGTGTACACCCTTTAATGTATTTCTTTGGATAATTTACCAGTACAATTTTATTAAATGCGTATGCTTGATCAAAAAGTGCTTGTGTATGAAATTAGCTGCAAAATCTGAATTTTTAAAAATTACTAGCACGGTGGTCCTTTTGCGTCATGCAGACCTTTTCGTTTTCTTTTGAGCTTAGATCTCAGAAGTCATCACTTATAAGTCATTCTTGGTTTCTATTCAGTGCGTTGCTGATGCAGATGTAACCTTGCTCTTTTTTACCAAGTCCCTGCACCACAAATGAAAAGATGGGAGGTGGAAAGCCTATGTGTTTTCCTCCATTGATAAATCTCGAGTGCATTGGGTCTTGTGGGGAAACTTTGACCTTTAGTATTTCTGTTTTTGTTGCTCTGTATTTATTTTGCTGCAGAATGCGATTGGTCATGAAAAATAACCCAGGGGCGATGTGGTGGGTAGTGGAGGGAAGGCGGAGGAGTGACCTGGTTTTGATTAGTTAATTCAGATTAGGGAGTAAATTCTGATTTCACAGCTGCTGTTCAGGTTCAGTGGCACTACCAATTTTTCCATTCCAAGTTCCCATATATAAAGCTGACAGTTTCCTCGGCTAGAACCCTTTTTAATGTTCCTCTTTGGCACAGGCTCTACCTTTCCCCCCATGATTTTCAGTAGCCTTCCTCCCCCATGCAGCTTTGCCAGAGTTACTCAGTTGTGAGCTTCAAATCTCCTGTAATTCCTGTCCTAGCAGGCCCTTAAAAAATGTAGCAATGCACAGATGTGCAGTGAAAATTTTAAAATGTGCACTTTCTTTTAGGAATATGAACACTGAATATCACATAAACTTCTGATGTTCCCCTTGCCACCTTCTAGAGCTAAGCTAACACTTCCTTCTGTGTTTATATTTGTGGCTCTTAGGTCCGTGGTCGGCCCTGCTTTTAGTTCTTGCGTTCCCCCATCTCTTTTCTTCTGTGCCAAATAGCGTACTGGTTTTATGATGTGGGCAGGGGCCGATGAGGGAATAGTTTGTGTCCACAGCTTCCATTTTCATTCATGGCCCAGGCTGAGTTTTAATACAGACCTTAGTTAGAGAGAAGTCGAGCTCTCCACAAAGCTCTCTTTTACAGTTTAAATAAAGAAATGATAAATATCAAAAGATCAACAGTTTTCCAAAGAAGCCAATATGTAATAGTCATGCTCAGGAGCACTGTTATAACTGAAAACCTTACAATGAGTGTTGAATTATAGCTTTTGTCGTTTTGGTTTTCCTCCCAAACGATGGGGACGATAGGGTCCCTTAAAACGGAAGGGGAATAAAAGGAGGGAGGGAAGTTTGAGGATCGAGACTGAAATGAGTCTGATCATTTAGATGCAATGAAGCAAAAAGGCAGTGTTCAGTTCTGGAGGCTTTTTGGTGGTGGTGGTGGTGGTGGTGGTGGTGTTGGGAGTGGGTATGATACACTGAGAAACAGTTCTGTGTGATCCACTTGCAGAGTAAGTTCTATCACATAAGTCTGTATTATCTTCAACAAGTGAAGGGAATATTTTGTGGGTATATGTGTGTGGTGGGCCAGCCAATGGAAAACACCCTCCTAGGGGCTCTACATCCTTTGAAATAACAAGAAATGATGGCTCTAATATTTTGCTCTTGTTAAAAAAAAACAGCACATTTGTTGTAGATGTGCATCTTCCTGTCTTCCTCATTACAGAGTATTTATGAAGTTAGGATTTTTCCTATTTTAAAGATGGGCAGTCATCCTTCAAATTACACAGTAAAACCTCATGCATTTCAGGGTTATTGGGTCTTTAAAATGCCATCTCTTTTAAGAGACCTCGATAAAGTGAGGGAGTCTGACAGTGACGCTGGTTTCAATAATGCACTGGTAGCAGACGGGTTAACAGGCATGCAGCAGAGCTGAGTGATTTGCATTGTTTGGTATCTGGCTTAGCTATGAACTATAGCAATGGGTTTTTGCATAGAGGCCAGCTGGGTGGGCTGCTTGTCGTCGCCTAGAAATGGCCACTTCTTCTAGGATGGTGGGTTTGTGTGTTGCTTTACTCTTTTTTTGCCTGAAGTGTCTGTAAATATAGTGAGTCTCTCTGATGTTAATCTGTGATTACAATGATGCGAGCTTGACGATACTGGATGAAAGGCACTGTAAGTTTGCTATAGTCAAATCAAGGAGGTAAGATGGGGACTGTGATGCAGGAAATTCAGGCTAATGCCGTTCTATGTATCTACAGAGCAAAGCCAAAGAGGCAGTGCAAACCCAAACAGACCAGCCTGCTGCCATCCTGGCTGCATAGGAGAGATGGAGATTCAGTATTTAGGACTTTGGTCCGGAAATCAGGAGGCATAGTTCCAGTTCCAGTTTTAGTGCTGACGTCTGTATTAAAACATTTCCCCAAAGGCCAGAGTCCAGTGAGCAAGCAAGTCATTTTCATGTTTTGTGTGTTACATGTGCCCATCTATGAAATGGGGATGACGACGCTCTCTGCTGTTCCTTTCCTTGCTGGGGATTTGGTTAGATGGATGAGGCAACATGTGTGTAAGAGCCTCAAGCTCTTTGATGGAAAGGTGCTCTGGAAACCCAAGCTTGCATGTGCCGTTGGGAGGTACCGGCAGTCTGCGGTGACATAGATGGCCAGCAGTCATCTGCAGTGTAACCCCACCCCCCACCCCCCACCCCCCACTGAACCCGACCATCCTCCAACCTGCCTGAAAGGCAACATTTATAACATCATTGTGGAAACCCACTTTAGGCATTGACACCTTGAAGTAAGATTCACTTAAATGCAGGGGGAAAAACAGCTCTCCCCCCCCCCCCATATCCTAAGTCTTCCACTACTACAAATGAAAATAAGGAGATTTATGAAATGGCAATGCAAATCTTCACGCTAATCAACAGAGTTTAGAAAAAATCAGCCAGGAGCCCTGAACATGCCCATGGCAAGTGTACTGCTTCAGCCTGCAAGAGATAAAGCACACTAGTGCATATCGGTTAGTCTAATTTATTCAGAGTTGTTGCCATATCACAACCTTGTGTTTGATTTTCTTATAAACTAATAATTTCTTGAATGAACTAATACTGCTACAGCCACTAGTACCTCTACCTTGTAGAAGTTTTTTATTGTTGTGTATGCAACTAAATTGAAATATCTTTCACTTGAAATATTGACTTTAATATCTCATTTGAAAAATTCATGAAGCCTTTGATGTTAAATCCATACTCAATTTAGCCAAATGCCATTAGAATATGCAATACGCCTGAATACAGAAAGCATTATTGTCTGTGTTTCTGCAGAAGAATTACATTTTATGACTGTAACGTCAGGATCTTTTTTGGATTTGTGCATGAGGAAAAGAAAGGGAAAGGCAGCACATTAGATGCAAAATGAAAAGTGGTATTGATTAGGCTCTCATTTACCCACTCTCTGCCTCATTCCCTAAATGCATGGAAATAAGGGTTGTGCCACTGCAACTAACAATGCTCTATAATGAATGGAACAATCTTTAGAAAATTAGTGTGAGCATGTATGATAGTGCACAGATGTTGCTCTGAGTAACTGTCATACATTTCTTTTACATCTCCATTTACATAAGTCTCTTTATTTCCTAATAGTATCATAATAGAAACATGACAATAGTTAATGATTTCATAAAACATGTAATGTAAAGCCTGTCAGAAAGGTAGAACGTTAATTGAAACCTATAGCTATACTGCATTAGAATTACATTTCCTAAATGACTCATGTTAAAAATATCCCTCTTGCACAGAGAAAGACAAAGACAGGTATTGAAAAAACAAAACAAAACTCAGGCTTTCAGCAAATTAAAAAAATGTCCCCCCAGTAAAACACAGACCAACAAATATTGCAGAATCTACTGTGTGCTAATAGAATGTTTTTTTGCCTTTAGTAATTTATGGGCACTTTCCCCCCGTCTATCGATCACATCTTAAAAAGTAAACTGCATTAACATTTTAGACTATAATGGCTCCAGAAAATGTTTGATTTTATCACTACTAAAACATCGTCATGGCGCACATTTTCGTTAGCCAGTGCAGGAAACAGGATCCTTCTTTCTGAATGAAAGGGCTGTCCGCACCGGTTATGTTTACACAAGTACTCCATGATGCCCTGAAGGAACAGGCTGGAGAATGGCACTGGGGATGGGACACACTATTTTTAAGACTACAAAGAGCACATTTATGACATTGGAAAAAAAGTGGAGGACAGAAAAGATGGAGAATGGAGGATCCTTGCTCAATGAGGTAACTGACTAGCCAGAAGACTACACAGATCCTTTGGGTAGTGTGCCGCAGGCCTTGAAGGGCTCCAAGGAGTTAAGCCCCGGTAGCTGCCTGCTCTGTAGCACCATCTGCTGGTCAGTCTGCAGTTTCTGTCGGCCTGGGTGGAGCAGTGGCCTGTTGTGCTCCAGACAAAGGTCAGGTCTGATTCAGTTGTAACATCCAGCATGCCAGTTGCATTTTTCACCAAATAGGGGGAAGGGTAAACTATAGTCATTTCCGAGAAGGCTAAACAGAGCTGGAAGGGCCTGTAGAATGTTATGCACAGCATCTTTTTTAAAGAAGAAAGCAAAGGGGAGTGAGAAATGTAAGAATCCCATGGATTTTGAGAACGACACTAAACCGTCTGTGCGAGATTTATTCTCACCTTGATCCTTCAACATCTTGTGTATCTTCCATTCTATTAAATTAAGGCATTACTGAAATATGTTTAAAATTGAGCACCATCCATCATAGAGATTGAGTTAGAATATCTACATAATATTTACACATCTCAACAGGAAAAGTAATTTTTCTTTTCAGTAGTTATCATTTTTGAAAACCCAGGTTGACTTGCAGGCCACTCTGTCTCATCCCTTACTAAGCGTTTCCTTAGCTGATGCATTTCACTGATTTGATCTCACTGATATGGTAATAAAATCATTGGTCACTCAGACACACAGAGCCTGGTAGCCATGTGTTGAATCACCTGCTGTTAATTCAGATAGAGGTATACAGATGGGACTCAGGGACCCAAATGTGTTAATCTGAGAAATCCCTGGGCAATATCCCATGGATTACAATATTGCTGAAATATCCGGTATATTACTGCAAGTTAAATATTTCTAGAATTAATTATTAAAAGTGTATTTACCAAGGTTTAGTAACTATTTAATATGTGTTGCTTCCCAATGGGAGATTAGCCTATCTAAGGGCTGTGGAATCCTGGGGCCTTTGGAATTAACAAATGATAAGCACCTGATTAAAAATAAATTAAATGCTAGTTAAAGTATTTAGGGAGCTCATTTAAAGTGTTTCATTAATAAGGAGTTTCCCCGTCCCATCTTTATTGTTTTAGAATTACTAACTTTATATACTGGAATAGGAAACAAGATGGCTGCCACGGAAGACTTGGATGAATAACCATATTTCTTAATTACTTTTTTTGTCCCTTGTGAGAGTTTTAATTTTTTGTAAGGAGATTTCTATTCACCACCCCATGGGGTTTTTTTCACCCCCATGAAAACAGGTTCCTTAATTCTGTGAAATTTGGAAGAAAGTATTTGATAACAGGTTCACCAGTTGCAAGCTCTTCTTACAGAATTTGCCTGGATTTTTTCTGTTTTCCTCTTGGAATACATATGTAAGTGTCCCTGACTGTCTTTTCCAAGTTTTTTTTTTTTTTCTGGAGCTATAATTTCCATAGTTAATGCAAGAAAAAATTCATTCCCTCTTGTATAGTTCTTCATAGAAAAACATGTAAATCATAATTTATGACACAATGGTTTGAATTTGTCTTTCACGCGTACTGAGTGCTTATTATTTGCCAGCCATTGTACTAGGCCCATTCATATACCTTCTTTTTGAGGTCAATTTTCAAGGAATTGTCACACTTACAAATTTACATGCATGATATGCACAATGCCTGTCTGCTTGAGTTTGAATCAGAAAAGTTCAAGAGCTCAGACCAACACTGCTCTTTCCTGATAGAGAGCTTTTTGGTGGGGGAGGGGGTGGGGAGAAAAAAAAACAGGATTTTTTGAAGCCAATCCAGAAAAACAATGGGAGTTTTACATCAAAACAGACTGAAAGACATGTTTATGGATGAAACTGTGTATTTTGTTTTAATACTTAAATTATGTTTCATGTGTTTGAAATCACTAACTTTGCATCTAAGCTGTTGTGGGTTTTTTTTTTTTTTTTTGTCTTGGAAGTAAAAGTTCCTTGAGCCTGGGGTCTCATCGTTATGCAATTAAAAGACATCCTGACTCTCAGTACATTATGCTTAATGCAAAGAAGTTAAAATCATGATGACTTCTGACTTCCAAGCTTGGCGCTCATTCATATCCACGTCTAAGCTGTGGGTCTGTAGGAAAGATATGGTAAGAGGAAACTGAATGGGAGTGGGGGATCTGGGGAAGTAGAATACAGGTGAGGATCTGGTGGAGAGAAATGCAGCCTTTGATAATGAGGTGTTTGTTTCTCCTTGTTATTCATTGCAACTTTCCAGCAGATTTCTCTGAGCTCAACAGCAGCTGTGTGTCTCTCTAGATGTCTAGAAGGACTAGATCATAAATTCAAGATAGCCATGAAGGTGCACCCCTTAAAAAATGTGGCAGATACGCCAGATTTATTCAGAGAGGACATTCCTGCCATTGACCAAGTGTAGGCCAAACAGGAAGCAACAACCCTAAATAGGACTTGGATTTGGAGTTTTGGTAACAGAAACCTCTCTGGAACCACAGCATAGATAGATAAAGTGTCAGCTAACGGGAGAACCTGATCACAATACAGAGTTGGAGATTGACTTGTGTGGTTGTGGCCAAGAGCTGAAAGTCAATGATAATAATTGAGTCAGTTTATCTTAAGGATCAGGGATAATCAACCTAAAAGACAAAAGGAGTTGCCTTCTTCATTTATCAACCACATCTTGAAACCAGAGGACAGAACTGCTTAGGGTTCGTGCATTAGGCAACTCCAAAGAAAAATGTAGCATTTTCACAAATCCTGATGATAAATGTATGTAAAATGAACCTTCCACAGTTAATATGGGTAGATTGACCATCCTGGGGAGGGAGAATAAAATCAAGTGAAAATAGAATGTATCTTGGCAGTGCTCATTGGCCATGGCCAGTGAGTGGTCAGGCAGCAGATGTGGTCTTTATGTCACTAGCAAAGGCTTTGAAACCTCTCCTGGATCACCTCCCACCCTTGTGGCTCCCTGAGCAATGCTGATAACAACTAGCCAAGTGACTGATGTTGCTGCTGAAATTACCTCTTTGGTTTCACACAGAGCCATCCTCAGTCCATGGAGAACAGCCAGCATATCTGTAGAGATGGCAACTCAGAGGGTGAATGCATCCCATTGTATGTGGGGGCTACGTTATTCCATGGGAGACCTTTAAGGGGGAGGGATATCTGATGATAGCTGTTGCTGCCAGACAGTATTAGTAAATGCTGGGCAGTTTTGTCTTCAGGGGGACTCTGAGAAGTTACCTTGTGTCCCATGAAGTGTCTTGTTTTATGACACCTAAAGACACTGATACCTAAGACCTGGTTGTTGTCACTATTTATGGGCACATATTATTATCATAACGTTCAGGTCTAGAATTGTGGGAAAACCAACATGCTGGGTATATGCCTATAGTGTCTAAGTCATGGTGAGACTATTCCCACATTACTGTCATATTAAAATTCTTTCTGGTGCATTAACCCCAGAGCCTATCCATCCCTGATTCCTGAAGCTAAAAAGAATGAAATTGACTGTTTTCCAAAGCACAGATGTTTGTTTCAAAACATAGGGGAATGTGGAATTGGGTTCTAAGGGTAGGGCTCCTCATATCTCTTGGTAGTATATACTTGGCTTGTTGCTCAGGAAGGAGAGCTGAAAATGGATGCTGATTGAATACAGTCCAAAGCTGAGTGGAATTACTAGCAGGTTGCTCATTGAGAAAGTGTAAAATGATTATTGGTGATGGCTGACATTTATTGAGTACTTCCTATATGCTAGGAACAGTACTAAGTTCTTGTATGCATGACCTAATTTATTTCTCTCACCAATCTTTGAAGGAGATACTCTTATTTCTGCATATTTTTCAGAAGACTAGATCCATTACTTAGAGTGGTTAAAGAAATTGCCTAATCTATTAAGTGACAGAGAACAGGTTTTGATTCTGGCCACTTGACTCTGGGGCTCAGTTTCTTTACCTTGAGTGTTCAGGTAATGAGAAGGTTGGTGCCATAGAGAACTGAAGGCGTTCAGGTTAAAATGCATTATAAACTATATTTAAGACTCTCAGAAGGCATAAAGACTTGTGACAGTAAAGCACTGCCCCTTTCCCCAATTTAAGATACAAAGCTCGCCCTCTCTGATGGCATTGCTGATTCCTCTGTAAGTGGTAACTGAGAATGAATTTGGTTGGTGCACTCCTTTACACATTCTTTACGTATACATTTATCCTTAAACAACGTATCTTGCTGTTTTGCATTGCTTTTAATTAGGTCTGATATGAATATTTCTTTGGAAGTTGGAAAGAAGGAGCCTAGACAGAAAATGGCAATCATGGAGCTTGTCTCCTAGGTGAGTGTGTCCTGCAACAGTAACCTGTTTTACAGGGTTTGGTACTTTCTCAGGACTGCATTCAAGAACTGAACGATTTTGCCCCCATGTTTTCAGGGAAAATGTTTCTGAACCACAAGTACATAAGACAGATCTTGAAACCGTTGCCCTTTCTTGCAACCTGGGGGGCAGAACCCAGTGTGCCCTGTTGTCTGCACTGTGTGATTGTCAGAATAGCTAATTTTCTTTGATTCTGCATTTTCTGGCATTTGGAAAATGTACCCCAAGAAATTAAATCCTTTCTCGGTGCTCCGTGGCAGCTGCCTGCCTGGTGGCTTCTGGTAGTTCCGTGAAACGTGTGGGCAGAGGAACAGAAGGGCTGAGGAAGGAAATAGAGTGACTGGAATAGCATTTGCCGGCAGAATGTTTGTAGCTGAAGGGGGAGCATATCCAGAGGACACTGTTTGGAATATTTTAAAATCACAGGTGCACTTGTGCTCCCTGCAATTTAAAGACACATTGCAAATGCAATTTGTATAACTGTTTCACAGAGTGGATACATGGCTTCCTTGTTTCTAAGTTGGGGTTCTTGTGGGCCCTCCATAGGCAAAGGGGAGATGAGTTGTGTCTACTTCTCCCAGGAGTGAATGAGTTTTAAAGCAGCTCTCCTTCTCCAGCACCCAGGATAGAGCCTGTAGGAATTTAAGAAAGTTGGTTTTGTTTTGTTTTGTTTTGTTTTTGTTTTGTTTTTTGGTTTTTGGTGGTTTTTTTTTTTTTTTTTTTTTTTTTGGAAAAAAAAATGAATAAATAGACATGTCATCTCTTCCAACTTGAGGCTAACCCAATTGTGGTTACAATTTTTACTTATGTCTGTTAGCCCCACTATACTTATCTATTTTAGCTCTGAGGCAAGACAAGTGCTAAAGACTGCTTACCCTTAGGTGGATTCTGAACGTACTTTCAGAAGGTGAAAGAAAAGACTTTCCTGTGTTCCCCTTCCATTTACTTACTAAAATCTGAAATTCCACTTGAGAAATTTTATTTAAGGGAGTAGAAGAAGGAAACAAAAGGGAACCTCCTAAAAGTAGTTCAAAATTCTAAAATTATATATCCCATCAATAAACTTTTTTGAATACTTACTCCAAAATATGCATATTTATCGATTTATAAATTATATATGTACTATTCCATGAATTGTTAATACATAATAGAGCCTATGCAAACATTTTAACTGGAGGAGACAAAAGTGAGATAAAATATTTCATATAGTAATGGTACAAAGTCCTTTACTTTCACAAAAATTTTCATTGTGACCATGATTGGTTATAATCAACAATATTTTATCATCTTGGTTTAGTACTTTCTGATGTAGCGTGGTCTGGTTCTAAATTCAGCTTATTTTGAAATTTTGTGTTGGTGTCTGTTACAGGTAAAAAGGATACTTCATCAAAGTGTGTAGGCCTTTGGCTGCACTTATTAATTTGTGATACTCAGTTTTTAGTTTTCCCTTCCCCAATATACAGGCAAATGTCCATCTTTCCTAATGCTAATCAGTTGTCTTTACAGAAGAATTAGAAGGTATACATTCTTATATTTTAAACAAATTGATTTAAATTCCTCTGAGAGCTTTGATCTGGGGATTTTTAAACAGGTTATTCTATTTTCAAGATGCTATTTTAAACAAGTTATTCTATTTTCAAGTTGTTAAAAAGTATGAATTATGAAGATATGGGAGCTTTTTATAGCATTTTATAGGCGACAGACATACCATTTTCAGTAGTAAAATCATATTAAAATGGAAATAATGCTAAATACCAATTTTTAAATATTCTTTCCATGGCCCAAGTTTTAGTTTTAGTTTTTTTGGGTTGTTTTTTTTTTTTTTTTTTTTTTTTTTTTTGCTTTAATACAGTATTTCTTGCCCATGAAATACCAAGTTAAACCTTACAGGCCAGATGAAGTATGTTTTTTTTTTTTTTACTCCAAAACGTCAGCAAATTCATACCCTTTGATTTTTTTGTAAAAGAAAAATGCAAACATATTTATAAGTGTCCCAAGATTTTCTTTTTAAAATTTTTTTTTAAAGCTTAAAAAAAATGTTTATTTTTGAGAGAGAGGGGCAGAGAATCCCAAGCAGGCTCCATGCTGTCAGCACAGAACCCAATGTGGAGTTTGAACTCATAAACAGTGAGATCTGAGATCAAGAGTCCAGACACTTAACTGACTCAGCCACCCGGGTGCCCCATTGTCACCAGAGTTTCTAGTTCTTGGTCATGAGATAATCAGCCAACCTCTGTGTGGTATAAAAGATTTTTATGGGCTTTTTCTGTCTTATTGCAGAGAATTATAAATATTTTACTATATTTTAAAGGTTTTGTGGTTTTCATGGTTGTTTTTAATGCTGTAGGACTTTGACACTTAAAGCTTCAACATTTTTGCTATAATAGCTTATTAATGATGCCAGTGGAAAGTTTTTGTTTTTTTTACATAAATTTTTAAATCTTCTCACTATCTTGTGTTTAGTTTACAATTGTCTAGTTACAACTTGGTAACAGGAATCTATTTAAGCAAGCCTGAGGGAACCTCACAGTAAACTGTAAGCAGTCTGATGCACCCTTGTGAACTGCTACATAGTAGATTTCCTGATCTCTCCTCAGGGTACTTCCTGTACCTTATGCGACCTATGACCACTTGAAAGGCAGACTTACCGGGGAACTGGAAAATTTCTATGTTAAATATTAGTGAATCTTTTAATTATTCTACATGAAAAATACATATTAAGAACTAGTATTTTTCTTCCCTACCCCAGTGTATCGCTGTGTGCATCCCAGATTTGCAATTGCCTTTCTAACATTGATCCTGTTACAAAGCAGATCTCCTTGGGTGATGGAAGTTCTTGAATTAACTCCACTTTTTTTTGGGAAATAGATTTTGGTAGGGTGGGAACATGAGTCAAGTAAATAGTCTTGGCCCCTGGTGGTAGTGGGTAGTTATTTGGAACTCAAGGAGAGATGGAGAAGATAATGTGCAACAGTGGGAAGCTAGGAGAATGAAACCTAAATTCTGGGATTTTGTAACAGTATGTTCCTTCTTCTGACTTCTGTAACAATTCAGAACCATAGTACAGGGCAAAGCAGACACCCCAGTTGTCCTCTCATCCCAGCTCAGAGTGCAACTCTATACTGGGCCCACCAGAAGGAAAGGTATGGGGCCAGGACCAAAGGGTTTGGTTCAAAGCTCAAGTGATTTGAGGCCTAAGGATGATATTGTTCCATGGATGGTTGACTGCCATCCCTTGGATTATGAATATAAGTCTGGAATTCTTTGTGAGGTCTAAACCCTACATGTTTGGGTAGCTTTTCCGGATGATGCCATTTTCCAGTGGGGGAGGTTGAGGAGGCTGCTTAGTTTAACTACTGCAGTAAGGTCTCATACCAGCTTAGTGGCAAGGTCAGTATTTTCAAAGACTCTCCCAATCCTCTCATGAAGGTTGGTAACTTTCTTCCTCTTATTCTGTCTTGAGCCTGGCAGCAGAAGTAGGGGATGTGTTTTCTTTGCTATATTATTTTTATTTCTAGCTGCTAGTATCATGATCTCACTTCTTTCCTCTGTTTTCCTCTTGCTCACTCTTACTTCACTCCCTGCTGAAACGCTACCCCCAGACTCCAGAAGTCACTAGTGGTAGTTGACATCTTTATGATATTCACCATCACAGATGATCCTCATCCAATTACCTAATTAAATCATGACTCCTTTATACTTGATGCTGAGAGGAATAGGATGAGCAGTTTATAAGAGGACATTTTAGACCATTTATGTCTTTCAACATCTATCCGTTCTCTGGAGAAAACATGTTCTCCCTCGCTGAGTAAAAATACATCTATTTTCTCTAAATCCTGAATGCCACATCAGCTTATGTTACACTCCATGAGATGAAAAAAACCCCTCCATGTAGCACATGGAAGATAAAGTCTCTACTCTGTTTGTGCTGAGTCTGATGCTGATGGATGGAAACTTATTAGAGGAATGTGCTCACCATGCTTGGAGACTTTGCTGTTAACAGTTTTCCATATCTCATTTTTCTGATGTGAGTCCTGTTTCAGAGAATGCAGATTAGATGATGAAAGACTGAGGAAGAAATCTAAAAAATAAGAAAAGGGAATCCCCCTAAACTTGTATACTTTTTAGATTGATGTAACTCATAGGTGAAGGTGGATGATGAAGAGGAACCAAAAGCAGTACACATTCTCAAGTTATCTTCCTCTACAGAATCCACATGAACACCTCGGATTTCATTGGCTCTGTAACACGAAAAGCAGCTCACCAGCCATAGAAATAAATTCTGTAAAGTATGCTTAACTGGGGGATGGTCAGTCTCTGGGAAAATTCTGGATTATGGAACTTTATATACTCAGTGTTTTAAAATATAATAGCACTATACCTGTGGAGAAGCCAGATCGACATTTTGTCATCAAGACTAAATTCTAGAACTCAGGAAGACTTGGCGAAGGCCTTACTGGCAGTGCAGAGACAGGCTTCCAGAAATGTAAGGGACTTCCTAGGAGAGCTTGGCATTTCTCACAGTCCCTCATCTGGACCATTGTGTGTACAATGAGGCACTTTACTAGAAACCCCAGAGACATACTGATAGATAATGAAGAGCAATGAAAAGAAGGAGATGAAAAGCTATTAGAGGCCAACATAAGTGTGATAATTTGACATGACTTAATATAGAAAAAAGTGGTCTTGTAAGGCATAATACAGTTATTTTCATGATGATGATTTTGAATAAATAATGGGTTAAATTATGATCAGTGCATTTGGTTTGATAACGCAGATAATTGTGTGATATATTTTTCTAAATCCTTTCAAAAAGGCTTGAGTAATAGTAATTTTCATGTATTGAGCATTGATTGGGACAAACATTGATCTGAAGGCTTTTATAGGCATCATCTCATTAAATCTTCAGAGTGACACTATGAAGAGTTACCATTGTTTTCCCCATCTTACAGATGAGGAAACTGAGGCAAAAGACATTAACTTGCTGAAGCTAAAGGCAGAAGTAGACTCAGCCTCAGCCCCCATGTTTAACCATTATACCATACCTCCCTAATTAAAATAAATAACCATTGCCACTTAAAGTCAAAATCTTAGTTGTCTGGGAATTTTTCTTACATGGATTCCTGATGACGCACTATAAAAGAGACATTCATGCATATGTCTAAATAGCTTTCATTACAATGAGGTTTCAATTTTCTTTATAAAGTCTTTTCTGAGACTTTAAGTGATAAGAATGTTTTTACAGTTAAAGCTTTGAGTATTTTCTGTAGGTGGAGGTTTACATACAGTGTGAGGGAGCTTCAAGGTTGACAACTTGGTGTCCAGATACTTAGGAGAATGTTGATTCTGTCCCAGAATTTTAGATTTACAAAATCATCAAGCCTTGTTTATGTTATTCTTTTGCTTTGCAAAAATATGTTTTTAACAGACAGTACAAAGGTAAACTTTAGCTTTGCTCCTGTCAGAATTATCTAATTTCTAATTAGGGGAGCCTGATTTAATGAGATTTTCCTAAGTAGTTTGGATAAGCCTTGGATGACTGACTTTAAGTAAGTGATGTAGCTTTTTTTTTTTTTAACTAGTTAATCATTTGTTGCTTTCATAATTGATCAGTCCAGCATTTCTCATAGAGCTAGGTAATTAGGCATTTGTTACAGATACTGTGGGACTGAGATGAGGGATGAGAAAGGAGAGCCCAGAAGAAGAGAGGCAAGCCCTGTAGTTCCCCAGTCCCGTGCAGGCTGTGAAGGGGTGGGGCGGTTCCAGCCAGCACACCTGGAGGCCTGCCCATGACAATGTTCATCACCAGACCCAGGGTCCTGCTCACTACCTCTGCTAAATATTGGAGCTTGTCCACACATTTGCACCAGTGGTTTGGTGAAGTCAGTGCTATACTAGCAGCCAGTGCAATTGCATTTCTCCACATTTTTAAAAATGTTGTTAAATGTATACAGGACCATTGGAAATCACTGAAAAGTAGGGAGGAGACAGCCATCTGAAAATGTATGGGACACCATATTATTTTGAGATGATGAAGGGCACCATAGAGTAGAATATCCTGGAGGTCTCTAACAGTTTATCAGTTAAGTTCAATGACGTGCTTGGAAGTTATCCAAGAACAGGCAAACAAAATGACAATCTTAGCTACCAAGTAGTTGGTTTAACCTGAGTTATTTTAACCAAGATATCTATTAATCATTTTCATGAATTTAAATAAAAAATATTTCCAGAAAGTGAGTATGCTCTGGGTTTTCCAACTGTCTCCACATCCGTGGAGTATACCAAATTCAAAAGGCAATGCCTTTATGGAGAGCCTGGTGTGGCAGCTTGGAGAATTTATTTTGAACAGACAAAAGGTGGCCTAGCCCTCACATGTATAAACATGTGCTCCCATAACCCATTTCTTTTAAAAAGTAATGAATTACCTCCCCTGTTTTCCTGAACTTCAGCCTTTTTCCAAAGGGCTATGCAGAAAAGTGCATTGATGTGGAACAACCAGGTAAGAGGAGACAGGGTGTTCAACCCATGTTATTAAAGAAATTGGTTCACCTTTTTGATTCTGTGTCATTGTAGTTTCAACCATTCATTTGTTCAATAAGCAGTTTGGTATGTCCTGGGAAATAATGAATATTGATCATAAAATCGATCACTTATTAAGAAACAGACTAAGGGAAATTGTTTATCCAATCAATTGTAATTTTTGATTTGTTATTTATATTTTCCAATTTCGTCCACCCCTCCCCGAGGCTCTCCCGCTCTCAGCAACACCAAGGGAAAGGCATATAGACACTGGCTAGAACTTTGGAAAGAGTACAGAACCCAATACATTCACCATAGATCACGTTGGCTGAAATAGCCCATAATAAAAGAGAATGTGATTGAGAACTGCAGACACACTGCCTCTTGCACCTGTGGCTATTGGGATGAAACTTTATATAGTAATCCGACTTGCTAAAAAGGGTGTGTGCTTGCTGCTCATGATGTGTAAGCTCGCTGGGTCGTGCTTTGGGAGACAAAACAGTTGCACACAATTAAGATGTTTGCACAAGCCAACAAAGATTTTGAGCGAGCCGGGAAAAAGAGGTCGATTACTTAGGATATACACAGTTTTTGTTTTACTGGAAGCATTCCTTTTTTTTTTTTTTTAATGTTTTTGGTACAATAGAAATGAAATGCATCACTCTAGAATTTTCTGAAGATTTAACACTGAAAATGTGTCCGTTTGAGGCAGGTTTGAAGTCACAAAATGATGTGATGTGTAGACAGATCTTCCAGGGATATAGGGAGAGGAAGAAGGCACATGTTTCCTTCGAGATCCTGGGAAAAGGGACCACTGTCTTCTTGTGTAAAATATTGACATGTACTTGGATGAATCCTTGGGGAGAGATTGAGTGAGTCCTGCAATGAAACAGCCAACCTGATCACCATTCTCGATGTTCTTGTTAAAACAAGGAGTGAATCTGGTACCACCTCAGAGTATATGTTTCTAGATTCATTTTTCACTTACGTGGAAAACCAGAATATGAAGCCAGTGTATAAACAAATCTCATTCCTGGTGGAATGATTCCAACTTTTTGCCCTTTTTCCCACAGTGCATCTAAGGTAGAGAAAATGTAACTGCATCCCCAAGTGGCTAATTAACTTTCTCTGGGATTTGTGAGCACCGGGCGAATACTCTGCTCATGCTCATACTTCATCTGAAATGTGATTTTGAATATCCCTTTAGCTGGCTGCAGACACTGATGAAAATTGCCTCTCTTTATCTTTCTCTTTCTTTTTTCCACCCTGTTTTCCAACCCCTTCAAGATCAGAGACCTTCATTCATTCATAGCATATGGTAGTGGGTCCAAATTCCAGCTGAAGTTTCAAGAGAAGATGTTCAGTGCTTATCTTAATGACTACAAAACCTGAGAGTCCTTTGTTAAAGAACCAAAAGAATGGTCAATTTTACTAGTTGGGCATCCTTCTTGCATTTGTTTTTAGACTTGACTCATCTTTTGTCTTTTGCCTGCTTTTACCTATTATCTTCAAAGTTTTCCTGTGTGGAGTAGTTTTCAATTTAGTTTGTTCAAATGCCTTTTCATTGTGAACCTACATTCACTATAGGAGCAAGGACTACTACTAATGCAATGTGATAATAATCTTATGAACATTGTATCACAGTGAGTTCTTGTGACCATCTCTTCAAAATGATTTCTTTTATTAAACTGTATTATGTCTTTTTATTTCCTTCTTTTTGTTTTCCTACCTCAAGGCCTATACTCCAGCCTTCCCTTGCATGCATCCAGGTTCGTATTTTTAGCCGTAACCTCTCCCTTGGGCTCTGGAACTGTGTTTCTAACTCTTTATTTTCAGATTTTTGTTAAAGCCACAGCCCTCCTCCTGGGCATCCTACTTGCACTAGTACTTCTGTAACTATATAAAGAAAATTTCTTTCCCCAGGACTTTGCATGGGGATGGCCCAGTTGATCCATGTTTACAAGAAGTGCTTGGAAAAGTATGTTGAGATGGGTGGTGAGTACCTCACAGGGCTGCATGGGTAGCGATATGGCAGCTGAGCTCCTCTCTGAGGTGGACAGTCTCTGTTGGGATCTCAGCTCTGAGCTTTTCTAAGCATGGCCTAGGGGTGCTGGGCTATGCAACATCTGGAGTAGCAGCCAGGTCAGAACTATGTTGCTTTGTGTAATAAAGGGCTGATGCATTTTAAATTCTCAAGGGAAAAATTTGGAAGTGGGAGATAGGTGCTAACAAGGCTAGATGCTATGTGGGAGCTTGAAGACAGAGAGGCAAAAAACTTTTTTTTTTTTTGTTTTGTTATAAATCTTGCGGCAGGCGTGGGTGAAAAAGCTTGGGGGAAGGTATGTATCTGTTGGGGGATTTTGAAGCAAACAGCTACCTTGCTGTGAAATGTAAGGAAAGTCTCCACTGCTGTTCTCTTCATAAAATTGTCAGTGAAGGCTCCATTATGTTTTGGTAGGTTGTTTTTGTTTTTTGTTTTTTGTTTTGCAACTGAATTCTTTGGAGACTTTCCATGGATGCTGAGTCCTGTGGTTGGGTTGCAGAGGGTTTAAAAATGAGGCACTGCTGGGGGGTGAAGTGAGTGGGGATTAGAGGAGCAGCTACTCATACTTACTATAGTCTTCTCTCCCCTGTGACTGCAAACTGTTACCCAGCCTTGGTAGTGTCATACCACATTTATTTCCTCTCACCTGGAAATATGTGCTGAGGTTGTATCAACTGGGCTTCTCCTCGACCAGTATAAATTTCATGAAACTGTAGTTATCTTAAAACACAATCCGATCACGTTAGAAAATGGGTGGAGTTTCATCGGTTTCATCATGAAAAACCTGTGGCTCCACTTTGAGTGCAATTTTGATTGGCCTCAGCCAGACAGCACATTTTTCCTTCATTTTGAAGCTACTTTTTTGAAGTGTGTTTGTTTGTTTATTGAGAAATAGGGGAAGAGAGAATCTCAAGCAATGTCCGTACTGTCAGCACAGAGCCCAACACAGGGCTCGAATTCACAAACCATGAAATCATGACCCGAGCTGAAACCAAGAGTCAGACACCTAACTGACTGAGCTACCCAGGTGCCCCTGGAAGTTTTTATGTATGTCATATTTGCTATAATTTCCCCAACTCCCTGTTATCTGACATCCAGCCTGCGTCACACTTAATTGGTTATATGCCTCTGAAGCCAGTGGAGTCTACACTCCTAGAAATTAAGACCAGAAGGATTGAAGTTAGATGTGAATTTGAATCCAGCTCAACTACTTGCTCTGTGATCTTGGGCAAGCTCTGAGAGCATCCTGAACCTTTAGTTCTCTCATAGGTAAAATGGGAATAAGATTATTTTACTGTGAGGTTGTGGTGATTATATGAAATTCTATTAGCACAGAGTAAGCCCTTAAAATGATAGTAATTAATTTTTATGTCTTTCCTCTACACTGAAACCTTCACAATTTCTTATTGTTTTCTAAGTAAAGAAACCAAACTTATCCTAGCCTCTGGACCCTAATGCTTTGACCCTGCTGTGTCTTTTCTGGTCTCACTTCTCATTATACTCCTGTGCACACTGTATCCATCGACTTATTCGCTGTTCTTCAAATAGGCTCCATTTATTCCTGTTTCTGTGGCTTTGGTCTTGCCTTCCCCATCTATTTATATTGTTTCTTTTCAGATCTTCACCTGTCATAAACCTACTTACTTTTCAACACTCAGTTGAAATATTCCTTCATGAAGACTTCCTTCTTCCCTACAGATGGAAGTCTCCCTGCCCATTGCCAAAACCCAGTGATTATCTCAAGACAAAGGTCACACTTGCCTTACACCTTGAGAATTTAGTTTCTGGATCGTCAGCTCTTTGAAGCATGGACCATATTTGTTTCATCCTTGTAGTCATCATGACACCAGGAAGTCTGCAGTTCTCCGTCTCATTCCCCAAAAAAGGTTCCTGAGTGCCTGATCTGTGTGGGACTCCAGATGTATGCCTGGTGCTCAGCAAAAATATATTGAATGTAGGAATACATCAGTGAAGAAATGTGTTAGTAAATGGATGGTAAGCCAGTGAAATTTGTGATATCCTAACTCTCTTGATGCAGTTTAGCAATGGAATCAGACCAGTCATCTAAACACTTAAGGTATTCTGTTTCTTAAAAACTGCAAAAGGAGTTCTTTGGAAGTTTATGTTCTTTTAACCCACCTTGGCCTCTAATCTTAGTCTATTATCATTTTTGCTCCTAGTTGCTGTTTTTAGTTTACCTCTCTTGCAAGGTCCCAAAGAATAGAACTTTTATGAGTCAGATTCTTTCTGTTTATTACTTCCATTCCAAATCTTTCTCTTTCTTCTTTTCTGACTGGCTCTCACCCTGGCTTAGTGTTGGTAAATTTCTCTCCACTGTTTTTAGGTGGTAATCTTAATTTATTAGTTTACTAAATAAGAGGAAAATTATAACTCTCTAAAGAGATGCATTTGTATGTATTATTCAAAGTATGTAGACTTGTGTATATAACTTTTCAAAGGGTATTATATGCATTCACTTTTCTTTTGCTTACCCCTTTAAGTTTTAATTTCCCAGTAGATACTCCAGCACCGTTGATCTGTGTCAGGCTTTCTGGGAAATAAAGAGGACAACCCCAGTGTCCTTGGGTGTTGCATGGGCATAAGAATAGGCACTCACTCTGGTGGTTGAGCATTGGAGACCTGAGTCATAGAGACCTGAAACATCCTTTGGGAAACTGTCCCAGCAGGTTACGAGCAACTCTAGCAGTGTGCCATTCTTGTGTAGCACTTTCAAGTAGTCTTTGCTGCTCCCTCCCTCTGCTTCCACTTTCCTTTTTTCCCACTACATTTATGAATGGCTTTTCTCCCTACTCTCATTCTGTTATCTTGTGGCATCTACATCCCTATGACTTCTGATATTTCATAGCTTCAGTTTACTGCCCTTGTGTCTTTCAGAGTGTGTGACACATTAATTCCTCTCTATAGGTCTTTCCACATGACACCTTCAAATCTCCCACGGTGAAGATATGATTGACTAGTGTTCAGTATATAATGACCCCGTTGGTTAGAATTCTGCACAGAGTCACTGAATGGGTTTCCTTTAAATCTGTTCCTCAAGTGTCTGGCTTTGGAACAGGTGCCTGGTAAAAACATTTAGAATATTCCTGGTACAAACATTTAGAATGAAGATTTCAGGAATAGAGGCCTCAAAAGCAGAGTAACCCATGAATGAGTAACTAGATATGGCTTCTTTATTCAGAAGATCATGAGTCTATAGGTTTTCATTCTTTACCAATTTTTTTTAATCTAGAAAATATTTTAAATTATTTGTTTATAGATAGACATAAGACATAAGACAAGGTAGGTATATTGGAGATTTTGATTCTCCTATGAAGTTTCTCGCTATAGGTAATACTGTCTGATGATGTCTGGATATCAAAGAATCGTAGTGCTGAAAGGGGTCTCAAATCATCTAGTCCAGTAGTTCTCAAATCTGTTGATAGGAGGGCTACTTAACAATCTTAAAAATTATTGGGGCTCCTGTGTGGCTCAGTTGGTTAAGCGTCTGACTTTGGCTCAGGTCATGATCTCAGTGTTCCTGAGTTCAAGCCCCGTGTCGGACTCTGTGTGCTGACAGCCCAGAGTCTGAAGCCTGCTTTGGATTCTGTGTCTCCCTCTCTTTCTCTGCCCCTCCCCAGCTTGTGCTCACGCTGTCTCTCTCTCTCTCAGAAATAATAAATGAATATACTTTAAAAAAATTAGGATCCCAAAGAGCTTTGGTTTATGTGAGTTGTATCTGTCATTTATTGTATTAAATATTAAAGTAAAATGCTCATTAATACATTAAAAATACATTATAAATAAAGATTTTTGTGAGAAACAATACATTTTTATTAGTAAAAAGGGTGGCATTGTTTTACTTATATTTGTGACTCTTTAAGATCTGGTTTAATGGAAGATAACTAGATTCTCATGCCTGCTTCTTCATTTAATCTGTTATGATATTACATGTATTGAAAGATAAACTGAGGCACATTAAAATTTTCAGGAGTTTATTTGAGCAAAAATCAATTCACATTGGCCAGCACCAAACTGAAAGTGATTAGGAGCACTCCATTGACAAGAGCTAGGGGCAAGATTTTTAATAGGGAAGATGCAGAAATAAAGAAATTACTTGACTGGTTATAGCTTCAGGAATGGCCTTATTTGGGAAAGCCAAGTTGGCTCTTTGTGATTAGTTGTTCTTGTTTCCTTTTCTTAGATTCAGGTGCCTGGACTATGGCTTTGGTTTTGATCTGCTTATGTAGGTTATCAAGGCATGAGCACCGCCTCAGTCTCATGACCACCTCATGTGCTTTTGGAAAACCACACCGAACACTTATGAGCAAATGGGAATAAAATAGGCAGATTACATCTTAGTATTATTATGAAAAGTTTTTTTTTTTTTTTTAATCTCACAAACACTCTGAAAGGATTTCCGAGCCCTCTTGGGTCCTGGGACATTTTGAAAACAATGAAAGAAACTCATAGAGGAGAAAACAAGGGTTCAGATACTGGAACTGACTTGTTCAGGGCTGCACGGTAAGTCAATAGCAGAGCTGGGGTTAGAACTCAGCTATCCTCTTTCTTCATTCTATCCAGATTCAAGTCCCAAAGAACCAACTTTGCCCAAATTGTGATCCAACGAGTTGATATAATGCCAGGTCTCCACCTATTTCCTACTGTGGAATCTTGGCTTCAGATATTAGCTAGGCTCTAGGAGATGAAGAGGGGTGGTTACATACCATCAGAAGGGGCACAAGCATTAGAACACAGGATCCAGGAGAAACCCATCCTCTCGTTAGCCTGTGTGTGCTGCAGTTTCATTCAGAAGCCTTACCTACCAAAGGTTTATTATAGAAAAGTAAACAAATCAGGACTTAAGAAGACATGACTGGTTCACACCAGTTCCTTCTCAGCATTTCTCAAGTTAGATCAGACGGGGCAATTCCAGAAGCACATTCTCCATTATTGCCTTTAATTTCCCCATGGCTCACGACTAACATTGTCCGTTCCTTTGCTGTGCTCTTGGCAGAAAGCCATCCCCTCATGGTTAGACTTAATTGGAATCCACGCCAAAGGGGGATGGGACAGGCTGCCAAGTTGTGCCACTTCCCTGAGCCAGTTCTTTGGGGAATATCTGTGTTTAGTTGATATAATGATGTAATACAAGGTTTATTGCATGGTACGTGGTATTAAAGGAAGAATATTTTTAAGATTAATTTTAAGGAAGCAAAAAAGATGTGTTTTTTACTCAAATTTTCACTTGAATGTATATGTATATAATGTATGTATGTATGTGACTGTGTATATATGTGTATTATATGTATATGTACATATATATGCACACGTGTGTATTTCAATCTCAAGTTAATGGTCTTTAGGTAATTATAGTAGTAAACACTCTCAGAGCAGGTGCATGTCCTTTTAGAGAAACATCTGAAAAAGATTGAAATTGTTCAGTTTTAAACTTAGAATTTAAATCCTGAGCTTACTATTGACAACCTGTAAGTATATGCATTTTAACCCATAGGAACCTTCTGATTATCTGAATAAATGATTAATTTTTAGAAGTTTTCAGATTTAAGAATAAAATGCTATCTGTGTTTCAAGTGGGTTGTTTCCCTTTTGAATGAAGAATTTCCATGTTTTGCAATCTTTATGCCTCCTGTCTTGGAATGTAAGTGTCCAGGTACATTTTCACCTCTAACAATGCATATTGTTGAGATTGTAGCTAATTAATCCCTGTGCCATGAGGTGGGATTACACCCTCTTCCAAGGGGAGTTGGAGGAAATGACTGGCCAGCATTCTTCCATTTTCTCTGTTCTCTGATTTTGCAGAGTATTCTAATCTTCTCCAGATGAGTGCAATCGCAGTCCTTTTTGCTTGACAGCCAAAGACAAAACACCAAGCTGTCCAGAAGATCGAGTGCCATTTTATTCCTCTGTCGACATTCCTGATGAGACAGGCAACACATCAGGAAATTCTCCCAAGAAGACTTTCTGAGCTTTCATAATATTAGAACTGACATTTTCTAACTGAACTAATACCATAATCTTTTTCTTTCCATGAAAATCTTAACAAGCTGTCCTTACCAAAACAATTATATAGGAACAATGCTTTGCCCACTACCCATCAACCAAACTCAGAATATTTTCTGACCTTTGGGATTTATTTTTAAAAGTTTTTAGAGGATTTTGGAAGTTCTTTATGTAACTCTTCAAATCTCATTCTCTCAGCCTTGTTTCCTCCAGGTAATAATAACCTGCATTTTTAGTTAACCATTCCTTTGTTTTTTCTATTTGACATTTTTCAATGTTATGAAAATGGGCTTATTCTCTATGCATTTTTCTGCAGTTTAGTCCTTTCTTGATGTGTTAGGAGATTGAGATTCAGCCATTATTTGAGACTCATTCATTACTGTAACTACTTAATTTTTTTAAACCAAAGAGAATCAGAACTATCTAAGTTAAGTGGTCATTTCTCTGTCACCTTTTTTTTTTAGAAGATCTTACCAAGTTTTTAGCCACTTGGTCATTTATTCCTGTCAAGTTGTACATGCTGTGGTTTATTTTTATTTTATAAAAGCCAACACTACTTACCCATGATTAGTTGAGAGGCTTTCAGAGGCCGTCGCTATCAACCACAAGCAAAAAAATCTCTAAAATGCCATGTGTACTTATGATTCAAGTATGTTTTCTGTGACAGGTTAGTTTAAAAATTGGGTAAGTGCCTTCTAAAGTATTTACAAAAAGGGAAGAATGTGAAAGAACAAACAATAGCGTTTATAGTCATATATATACTAACAAGAGAAAAGATATTTTTACACATTGGAGGCCTAAAATGTCCCAGTTCCAATGAATCGGCCCTTGACAGTTATGAATGGTGGACTAGTTGCATTAAAGCAATGAGGGAGCTAATAGCGGGGTTGAAAACTGGGTTTGAATAAATCATCAGCCGAATGCATAATGGCACTGGGAGAACAGGCCAGACCCGGTGCAGCCATGTACTCCCTTGCTGCCTGGAGACCGTGAATCTTGGGTGTTGTATAAATATTGGAAATGTGTTTTTGGCTACCTAAAATTTTCTAAATTATTTAAAATATAATATATTTAAAAATTAAATTTAAAGTTCAATATATATTTTTCTTAAACTAACTCTGCCACCATTATACATAAAGTGTTCATGATTATATGTAAGGTGTTTGGCAGCTTTAAAATTAGGGTGTATATTTGAAGTCTTAAATGGAATTGACCTTTATATCACTCTTGAATAGGTATAACAGGACTACTGTGCTACCTCCTAGAATCTTTTCAGTGATTATATAATTCCTCCAATATGGTATCATTAAACTTGTAGGAGGTGGAAACCATTACAAAAAGTCCATTCAGATTTGGTTAAAACTCTTATGAAAATGATTTATTTAATTTATACATATAAATAATATAACCAAAATGCAGGAAAAGAGTTACTAAAACATAATTCTGTATTAAATTAAAACTGAGTGTTTTCATTTTGCCTCTCTTATTATGAAAGTTGAATAGTATATGCTATATGAAATAGATGTCTGGTAAAGAGCAAAGATCAAGAGATGAGTGTTTTGAACAGTTATATGTTAAAAATCTATAAATAGCTTAATAAATATATTATGTGTAGAAAGCAGAAAATTGCAGGCTACAAAATGATTATCTAAACGGTGCTATTTTGAAAGCACCTTTGGAACAGTACACATTGTCTTATCCAGTTTTATAGCTCCTGCATATAAAACTTGTTTTTAAAAAATGGGTCCTTTTGAAATATATATTTTTTCTTTTATGTTTCATTTCATTCCTGAAATTATTTGAAGTGACTTACATCTTACTGGGTTTAGGAGGGCAGAAGTTGTACTTGAGGTAATCAGTAGAGAGAAAATCTGAGTAAGCAAATGAGAGTCAATGACCAGGAATTCACAGATCGTGTGTCCACAGTCCTATATATTTGCTAGTGTGTTTGCTATCAAACCACGAATATGTCTCTGAATTTCTTAGCAACCATGGCAAGGAGGGACAGGCTCTTGTTTTTTTTTTTTTTTTTTTTTTATGTTTATTTATTTTAAGAGAGCATGTGAACAGGGGAGAGACAGGGAGAGAGAGAATTACAAGCATCCTCCATGCACCAGCATGGAGCCTGATGTGGGGCCTGATCCCACAACCCGAAGATCATGACCTGAGCCAAAATCAAGAGTTCGATGCTCAGTCGACTTCCCAGGCACCCCTCGTGGTTTTGTGATATATATAAAAACAAGTTTTTTTAAATGTAATATGTACATATATATCTGTATATAAAGCAACCTAGATTTTTCTTTTGCTGAGAGCTGGGGAAAATTTCTTTTAAACTTGTATAGCTGGCCTAACTTCTGATCTCTCACCATTAAGTTACCCTTAAAGTTATCCCTAAAGTCTACCCTATTTCTTAGCGGGTATTTTATGCTTTCTTAATAAGTAAATACTATAGAGACAATGGGGCTCTCCTCAGCCTTAGGATAAGGCTGACTCCTTTTAAAGCCATAGGAGCCCCAAACAAACACAACACAATATTTGTGTGCACAAAGAACTAAGTGTAAGTCAGTGGCCTCAAACAAATTTCATTTTCCTCTGATACAGCAACCCAAAGTAAACATTCCAGGTCAATAGGTGGCTGTGCCACACATTCAGGGATCCAGGTTTTCCCTCCCATTGCTCTACCATCACTGTGGTTCTTATCATCATCTTCATGGTTGACACAAGGTTGCTGTGGGTTTTAAGCAGCAGCAAGGGGGAAGAGCATGGAGAAGGCACACCCAGTCTTCAGGACTAGGTCTGGAGGTGGCACATTTTACTTCTCTTCCTCGTCCTTTGGTGAGAACTATCCTGTAGCCACCCCAAGATACAGAAGAGGCTGGGAAATATAGATTAGTCGTGTTCTCAGGTAATAGAGAATGACAGATTTTGGCAGAAAACTCAGTCTTTTAGAAAGGAATATTTTCAGGGAAACACACTGAGTTCTTGTCCATCTGTTGAATACCTAATAAATAGAGTATTGTGTTCAATTTTAGTGCCCTTACTGGCAGAAATGTAGAGAAACTAAAAGTAAACTCATTTCTTCTGATTTCCATTTCCATATATGCTCTTCATTTCTTCCTTATGTACATTCATTTAATGTTATTTCCTAATTTTGTGTATTTTGTATTGCGTAATCAGGTTGGTTTCTCTCAATTTTTAAAAAATGTTTATTATTTTTGAGAGAGAGAGAGAATGTGTGGGGGAGGGGCAGAGAGAGAGGGAGACACAGCAACTGAAGCAGGCTCTGAGCTGTCAGCATAGAGCCCAGTGCAGGGCTCTAACTCGTGAACTGCGAGATCATGACCTGAGCCAAAGTTGGACGCTTAACTGACTAGGCCACCCAGGCGCCCCTCTCTTCCTTTCTTAAACTCCTATATCCAGTTAATCAGAATCTCTGATAACACTACCCCTATAGTATCTCCCAAGCCTGTTATACTTGGCCATTTCCAACACCATTGACTTAGGCACTTACGACCTCTTGTCTGGATCACTGCCCCCTAAGCAGCCTTTCTGTATCCAGGCTCCTCCCCACTCATCCCATTCTAAACCAGTGCTCTATATTACCTCCATGGTTGACAGCAAATCTGTCATTTTCAGGAAACTGTGCTGGGGGAACAGAGGTGAAACATACAGGAAAACTGCCCTCTGGAAGCTTGTTTTAGAGGAAGATAAAGCATGCACTCAAACTACACTATTATGTAAAACCTTAGTAATGCAATTAGAGATATTGCAGTGGAAAATCACAAGGTTCATGATGGATCACCCACCAGAGGAACTTTATGATATCAGAGTCTTATGTTGTGAATTTCCCAGGAAATAGAGGAAAATAAGTTTGGGGCCTGAGTCCTACACACTTTAGGGAAAAAAATAGTTAGTGGAGAAAATGGCCACATGGGCTTTCTTCTAGTAATGCTCCGAGAAGCCCCCTGAGGCAGGGAGAAGCAACCCTCCGGGATGCAGGGTTGTGGTGGGTATTTTACTGTCTCCTTTCTAGCCCTTGAGGATTTGACCTATGTTCCATGAGAAAGCAAGTGGTAAATATTAAAAAAATTAACTTTTGGGCAAGAAGGGGATTATTTACTCACTCTAAAGTTAGAGTATCTAAAATTTTCTGAAATGATTTTCATACAAGGAGAGGAAAATCTCTTGAAAGGCCAACAACGATAGAGCCAAACATAGGAACCGTAGCAGGTGCAGCAGTTACCGTGTACAGGGAAGGAAGCCCACAGACACATTCTGTCTTTCCTTCAGACCTTTTTAGGGCAGAAGTAGGACTAATTTTTAGGCCAGTGTGCCTAAATTAGGTAATTAGGTAAATTAGGAATTTACCTAATTACCTAATTTACCTAGTTAGGTAAATTAGGAATATCCATAAACTTTGTAATTATTTCTTAAATCTTTATTTTCCTGTAGTCAATGGAATAGAATGATTCAGTAGTTCTAGTTTGATAGGGGCACAGAATATGAGGCATGAATCCTTCTAAGGGATAAGTCTAATAGTCATGGAAAAATAGAAATAGTTTTTTTATAAGTTACCTTCTATGTTATCAAGCTAAATTTGAGCTTGTAAGGTGGTAACCACATTGTCATATAGGATGCTTTCAACTGCTAGTATAAAATAACCCAACCCAAGTGGTTTATCCACATAGGAATTCATTAGGTCACATGACAAGAAGTCCTGAGGTTGGGTGGCCCTAGGATTAGTTAATTCAGTGGTTCAGTGATGCCACCAAAGACCCAACTTCTAATTTTCCTTAATGCCTTTGTCAGCAACTCAGCTTCTTTTATAGTTGAATGAAGTATGATAAGAGGAAGGGATTCCAGACAGTGGAATGGCATGAGTGAAGGCAGAGAGTCAGGAGGTCCAGAGAAATCTAGAAAACAGAAATTGTTTTATTTGACTGAAGCATTGTAATTAATGGGAGCTTTTACCAAAAAAAGGTCTTTGGGACCAGGCATTGTGAGGCCATGAATATGAAACTAATGAATTTGGACTTAATTCTACAGACTCTTCAGAAGCATGGGTATATTTTAACTAGGGCAATGATAGGACCAACAAAGTGCTATAGGAAGAAGAATCCAACCAGTCAGTAGTGTGGGCTGGAGGATAGAGGGCCTGGAGGTAGCCTAAATCCAGCACAAATCCTAAAACAAAATGAAATTCTCCCTTCAAAAATGGGGAGAAGGCCAAGAAACTCGTGAATACAAGAGCTGGTGCAGAAAGAACATTGAAGGAGTTTGTCCACTGGTTGGATGGGAAAGAAGTGAAGTGTCAAAACGAATCTGAGATGTCATTAATGCAAATAGAAAACACAGGGGTGTGGGAAAAAAACATTTGTTGAGCATATCTTCTATACTAGGCACACATATTTTAAAACACCAATTCACTTCCACAATATATCATATTGGGGATTTTATTAACTTATTGTTTGCTATGTATTTATTTAAAATCCAAGTTAACATATAGCATAATAGTAATTTCAGGAATAGATTTAGTGATTCATCACTTCTGTATAACACCCAGTGCTCATGCCTGGGTCTCCTCCTTAATGCCACTCTTCCCTTCAGCACTTCCCCCAACCCAGCACCCCACCAGCAACCCCCAGTTTTTTCTCTGTATTTAAGAGTCTCTTATGGTTTGTTACCCTCTCTGTTTTTATATTTTTGCTTCCCTTCCCTTATGTTCATGTGCTTTGTATATTAAATTCCACATGAGTGAGATCATAGGGTATTTGTCTTTCTCTGACTGACTTATTTTGCTTAGCATAACATACTCTAATTCCATCCACATTGTTGCAAATGGCAAGATTTCATTCTTTTTGATCGCTGAGTAATATTCCATATTTGTGTGTGTGTGTGTGTGTGTGTCTGTACAGGCACAGATACACACACACACACTTAAGTTCCATTATATATGTGTGTGCATATATATATACATATATATATATATATGCACACGCACCCACCCCATCTTTATTCATCTGTCAGTGGACATTTGAGCTCTTTCCATACTTTGGCCATCGTCGATAGTGTTGCTATAAACATTGGTGTGTACGTGCCCCTTGAATCAGCACTTTTGTAGTCTTTGGATAAATACCTAGTAGTGCAATTGTTGGGTTGTAGGGTAGTTCTATTTTTAATTTTTTTGAGGAACCTCCATACTGTTACCATACTGTCTTGATGAGTATAGCTTTATAATACAGCTTGAAGAATTGTGATGACTCCAGCTTGGTTTTCTTTTTTAGGATTGCTTTGGTTATTCGGGGTCTTTTCTGGTTCCATACAGATTTTAGGATTGTTCTAGCTCTGTGAATAATGCTGGTGTAATTTTGATAGGGATTGCATTGGATATGTAGATTGCTTTGGATAATATGAACATTTTAAAACTATATGTTCTTCCAATCCATGCGCATGGAATGTTTTTCCATTTTTTTGTATGTTTTTCAATTTCTTTCATAAGCTTTCTATAGTTTTCAATGTTTTTTTGTTAGGTTTATTCCTAGGTATTTTATGTTTTTTAGTGCAGTTGTAAATGGGGTTGATTCCTTGATTTCTCTTTCTATTGCTTCATTGTTGTATAGAAATGCAACCGTTTTCTGTACATTGATTTCATTCATGAGACTTTGCTGAATTGATGAATCAGTTCTAGCAGTTTTTTGGTGGAGTCTTTTGGGTTTTCCACATAAAGTATCATGTTGTCTGTGAAGAGTGGAAGTTTGACTTCCCCTTGCCAATTTGGATGCCTTTCATTTCTTTGTGTTGTCTGATTGCTGAGGCTAGGACTTCTAATACTATGTTGAATAACAGTGGTGAGAGTGGACGTCCTTGTTGTGTTCTTAACCTTAGGGGGGAAGCTCTCAGTTCAGGATGATATTAGTGGTGGGTCTTTAATATATGGCCTTTATGATATTGAGGTATGATCCTTCTATCCCTACTTTCTTGAGGGTTTTTATCAAGAAAGGATGCTGTATTTTGTCAAATGCTTTTTCAGTGTCTATTGAGACACCCTTATTTATTTATTTATTTATTTATTTATTTATTTATTTATTTGAGACAGAGTGTGAGGGGGCAAAGGGCAGAGAGAGAGAGACAGACAGACAGATAGACAGAATCTGAAGCAGGCTCCACGCTCTGAGCTGTCAGTACAGAGCCCGACATAGGGCTCGAACTCACAAAACATAAGATCATGACCTTTGCTGAAGTCAGGCGCTTAACTGACTGAGTCACACAGGAGTCCCCTTATCCTTTCTTTTATTAATGTAATGTATCACATTGATTGATTTGCATATATTGAACCAGCCCAGCATCCCAGGAATAAATCCCACTTGATCCTGGTGAGTAATTCTTTTCATGTATTATTGGACCCAGTTTGCTAGTATCTTGTTGAAAATTTTTGTATCTATGTTCATCAGAGAAATTGGTCTATAGTTCTCCTTTTTAGTGGGTTCTTTGTCTAGTTTTAGAATCAAGGTAATGCTGGCTTTATAGAATGGGTTTGGAAGTTTCCCTTCCATTTCTATTTTTTGGAACAGCTTCAAAAGAATAGGTGTTAACTCTTCTTTAAATATTTGGTAAAATTCTTCTAGAAAGCCATCTGGCCCAGGACTTTTGTTTGTTAGGGGATTTTGGGTTATTAATTCAATTTCTTTACTGGTTATGGGTCTGTTCAAATTTTCAATTTTTTCCTGTTTCAGTTTTGGTAGTTTATATGTTTCTAGGAATTTGTCCATTTCTTCCAGATTGCCCAATTTGTTGGCATATAATTGCTCATAATATTTTCTTATTATTGTATGTATTTCTGTGATGTTGGTTGATCTCTCCTTTCATTCGTGATTTTATTTGAGTCTTTTTCTTTTTGAACAATATGGCTAGGGTTTTCTCAATTTTATTAATTCTTTCCAACAACCAGGTCCTAGTTTCATTGATCTACTTTTTTTTTTTTTTTTTAAATCATTGATTTCCACTCTAATATTTATTATTTCTTTTCTTCTGCTGGTTTTGGACTTTATTTGCTGTTTGTTTGTTTTTTTCCTAGCTCTTCCAGGGGAAAGGTTAGGTTGTGTATTTGAGACCTTTCCACATTCTTTCCAAAGGCCTGAATTGCTATATACTTTTCTCTTATGGCCACCTTTGGTGCATCCCAGTAATTTTGGGCTGTCATGTTTTCATTTTCATTGGCTAATGTGTACTTTTTAATTTCCTCTTTAATTTCTTGGTTAACCCATTCATTCTTTAGTAGGATGTTCTTTAATCTCCAAGTATTCATGGTCTTTCTAAATTTTTTTTCTCGTGTTTGATTTCGGGTTTCATAGCATTGTGGTCTGAAAATATACAAGGTATGATTTCAATCTTTTTGTACTTGTTGAGGGCTGATTTTTGTCCCAGTATATGATCTATTCTAGAGAATGTTCCATGTGCGCTCGAGAAGAATGTGTATTCTGTTGCTTTAGGATGAAATGTTCTGAATATATCTGTTAAGTCCATCTTGTCCAGTGTGTCATTAAAAGCCAATGTTTCTTTGTTGATTTTCTGCTTACATGATCTGTCCATTGCTGTAAGTGGAGTTTTGAAGTCCCCTACTATTATGGTATTATTATTAATGAGATTTCTTTATGTTTGTGATTAATTGATTTATAATATTTGGGTTCTTCATGTTGGGGGCATAAATATTTACAATGGTTAGATCTTGGTGGATAGACACTTAATTATGATATAGTGTTCTTCTTCATCTCTTGTTACAGTATTTTAAAATCTAGTTTGTCTAATGTAAGTATGGCTACTCCAGCTTTCTTTTGATGACTGTTAGCATGATAGATGGTTCTTTATCCCCTTACTTTCAATCCGCACGTGTCTTTAGGTCTAAAATGAGTCTCTTGTAAGCAGCGTATAGATGGGTATTTTTTTCTTATCCATTCTGATACCCTGTGTCTTTTGATTGGAGCGTTTAGTCCATCAACATTTAGAGTGAGTACTGAATAATATGAATTTAGCATCATTGTGTTGCTGGTTGAGTTGGTATTTCTGGTGATATTCTCTGGTCCTTTCTAGTCTTTGTTGTTTTAGGTCTTTTTTGTTTTGTTTTGTCTTTTTCTCAAAGGGTCTCCCTTAAAATTTCTTTGAGGGCTGGTTTAATGGTAACAATCTCCTTAGTTTTTATTTGCCTGGGAAACTCTTTATCTATCCTATTTTGAATGATAGCCTTGCTGGATAAAGAATTCTTATCTGCATAAGTTTTTTCTGATTCAGCACGTTGAATATATCCTGCCACTCCTTTCTAACCTGCCAAGTTTCTGTGGATATGTGTGCTGCGAACCTGATCTGTCTTCCTTTGTAGGACTTTTATTCCTTTGGTGCTTTCATAATTCTTCCCTTGTCGGTGTATTTTGTGAATATGACTATGATATGCCTTGGTGATGGTCTGTTTTTTTTTAATCTAATGGGAGTTGTCTGTGCTTCTTGGATTTTAATGTCTGTGTACCCAGATTAGGAAAGTTTTCTGCTATAATTAGCTCACATAAATCTTCTGCCCCTTTTTCTCTCTCTTCATCTTCTGGGACTTCTATGATTTGGATGTTATTTTAAATAAGTCACTGAATTCTCTAAGTTGTGTACTGTGCTCTTTTGCCCTAGTTTCCCTCTGTTTTTCTGCTTCATTCTCCATAATTTAGTCTTCTATATAGCTGATTCACTGTACTGCTTCATCAATCCTTGCTGTCATGGCATCCATTCGAGATTGCATCTCGGTTGCCATTTTTAATTTTATCCTGACTAGATTTTATTCCTTTTATTTCCACAGAAAGGGATTTTATGTCTTTTTCAACTCCAGCTAGTATTCTTACTATCATGGTTCTAAATTCTAGTTCAGACATCTTGCTTTTATCTGTGTTAATTAAGCCCCTGGCTTCATTTCTTCCTGTTCTTTATTTTGGGGTGAATTCCTTCATTTTGTCACTTTGGAGGAAGAAAAAAATTAATAAAAAAAAATTAAAAACAAAAAAAGTCAAAGAAAGCTAGATATTAAGTGTGTTTTGGTCTGCTTGTTGAAAGAAACTTGATAGAATAGAGAAAAAAGGGAAAGAAAATAAAAACAAAAAAAGATAAGAAAAATTTTAAATTAAAAAATCATATAAAATAGAATAAAATGAAATAAAATGAAATAGAATAAAAAATTAGGAAAAATAAAAACTAAAGTAAAAAAGAAATAGAAATAAAAATTTTTCTCTTTCTGTATCCTAGAAGAAGGAAGAAAAAGAAAGAAAAAATGAAAACAATTAAGCCAACACAGAAACAAAACAAATGAACAAATAAATGAACTAGTAAACAGAATGAAACCCAAGTGAAGTTACATCCAGTTTCCACTAGAACTGAACTTATGAAGCCTTCTATATTCTGTATATTAAGTAAGTGGAGCAACATGTGCTATTCTTCTATGGGATGTGCTTGGAAGGCACAATTGGATGGCGCTTGGTGTAATGGCTCCATTCTCTGCTAGATGGCGCTGCTTATCTTACAGAGGTGGATCAGTTTGGTGCACATTTGCATATGCTGGTGCAGTGGAAATGGCTTCATCCAGCTCCCTAGTCTCTGGCACAGGAACTTGGTGCTCTCACCCACCCAGAATCAAGCACTCCTCCTTTGTCTCAGGCCTCTATCCACTCCCCACCTCTACCTGTCCATGTCCAAGCTGTCTGCCTGCCAGGCAGCACCTCCCTCCAGAGTTCTATCTCAGATGGGTTGTATTTCAAAGCCCCACACTTTTAAAGACCCCTGTGGCTTGGACCCATTGGACCCATTGGCCCTCTGTGGGAGGGTCTTGCTGAGCAATGGCCAGGTGCCGGCTTGCCCCAGAAAACATTTGTGCAATTGCACAGCAGTAGAGGTTCAGAGATGCTGGCAAACCACAATCCACAGACAGCACCAAGTTTCATCACACTCTGGCTTCTTTGTCCCAATACCAGCAAATGTGGCTGCTCTCTGGGGTCTGCTGGGACTTCTGCCTATGGGGAGGCCGTACGGTCTCTACCAAATGCTCTCCAGGCAGAAGAACTGCTTCTCCCCATGTGGCACATGGACCCCTCAAACTCCACTGACTGCTCTTGGGGATTTGCCATGCTTCTTCACCAGAGCACCACCAGGCACTGAGCTTCAAACTTCAGAATCCTGGTGGTATTGAAACCCTTTCCTTTCTTCCTGTCAATGGTTTCGGGGAACATATTTCTTGTTCAGTCCCCTGGGAGTGTTTTCACACTCTCTCTCTCTCTCTCTCTCTCTCTCTCTCTCTCTTTGTCTCTAGCTATGTTTTTCCTGCACTCCCTCAATGCACCACACTCTCCTCCTTTCTCTGTCATCTGTCAGCAAAAACAGCTCCCTACCCTCCACGGCTTTTCTCTCTCCCAGTTCACCTTTACACACCACTTACCTGCCCAGTTCTGTGGCTCAAGTTGTGCACGTTGTTGTGTTAATCCTCAGATCAATTTCCTATGTATTCAGAATGGTTTGGTGCTGATCTAGCTGCATTTCAGGGATGAGACAAGCTCAGAGTCTCTATGCTGCTCCACCATCTTAACTCTCCTCCCATATCAGAGGTTTTGTTTTCCTAGTCTACAAAGGAGGAAACTGAGGCTAGAGGAGAAGTTTAAGAAATGTTCTCATTATTAAGCAAATGGAATAGCCAGAATTTAACCTGGTTCTGTCTAATTTCAAAACTCATGCTTTATGCACTCTCCTTTCTAAGAGGCAAGGAAACTAATTTGTTTTTATTGATTTTGCTGTTCCATTCAAAAGTCCTCAGTGGCTCTACATTGCCCTGGATAATAAATTCCAACCATTGTTGCATGACATGCAAGGGCACCCAACCTTTGCCTTCAACTTGCTTTTCCAGCCTTATCTTCCATGCAATCATTTGGTATCTTACTACATTCACCCAATAATGATTATTATTTAGAATTCCTTAAGTACACCCAATGCTCCTTTGTTCCTTGTTACATGGCTTCTTTACCTAGAATGTATTTCCTCCATTCTTCCTGTGGAAATTACATCTGTCCATTTCCTCCATCAATCTTTTTCTGATTATTTATTTTTACTCACTCTGATACTTTATATTGTGGTTTCCTTAGTAACACATTTATACTGTCTTCCTGACAGAGCTGTAAGATCCTTAAGGGCAGGGATTGGTTTTATCAGCCTTCGTGTTCCACGCATAATGTCTATCAAGATCATAAACTTATAGAAAGTGAGGGAGATAGGAAGGAAAGAAAGAAGAGACAAATAATATAGAAAAATAAAGTGACTTGGAGATAACCTTCAATTATATTTTCAAGGTATACTGTATACTTATTAAAGCACTACTTATTGAGGAATGGGAAGCCATTATGAAGGTAGACAACTGTAACTGGAATGTTTTACTCCAGGGAAGACTAAACATTGGCTTTATGATTGTCTTTAATTCATAATCTTTTTTCTATAGGAAATTAAAACCAGCTTTTTTTCTATGGTCCAGGAGATTTTAACGATAGGAAATGGATTTAAATTAGAGTATATTCCAGTTTGACTTAAGGGAAATCTAGTCAACATTTTAGAACTGAAAAGATCCTCAGTAGTCTTCTAGAACAACATTACAGTAAGGAATAAAGCCACAACATGGAACAAAATACAAATATGTCAAATATCCCTAGAGATCTTTGAAAGAGTTGATAATCTATTCTGAGAGAGTCTTTCCTCTCTGTGATTCATACCACATCATGTTCAACTTATTTGTTTATGTGTCTCTCTCCTGCACTAGAGATGGGAGTGAAAGCAGGGCCTTACTAATCTGCTTTCTCAGAGCTTAGCACAATGCCTGGCACCTCGTAAACATGCAATCAATGTTTGATAAATGAAATTGTATGTACAATGCACCAGGCTAAAGGGATAGCCACTGCTGAGATTCATTTACAGGGAATTAAACTGGTTAGAAAGTTTGGTAAAATTTGCCTTTTGATAGCTGGTGATTCAAGCAGTACATCAATTAGTATGCTACCAAGTTTTGAGTTTTATTTACTGTTTTATTTAATGAGCATAGAACTTGCTCCTAACATGGAGATACATATATACAACATGGATCCTACCTTTGAGGAGCTTGTTCTCTCTGGTAAAACCTAGTTTGAGGAAATATTACCAAATTAAAACAAAATAAAAGCTGTACCATACAAAACCATAGTTATCAGGGATATCTTGGAAATATTGCAGGTTCATTTCCAGACCATGGCAATAAAGTGACTATTGCAATAAAGTGAGCCAAATGAAATTTTTGGCTTCCCAGTGCATATTAAAGTTAACTTTACATTATACTGTAGTTTATTAAGTGTGCAGTAGCATTATGTCTTAAAAAACCAATGTACATACCTTAATTTAAAAATACTTTAGTACTAAGAAGTGTTAACCATCATCTGAACTTCTGATGAGTCCTGATCTCTTTGCTGGGGGAGGGCCTTTCCTCAGTGTTGTTGGTTGTGACTGATCAGGGTGGTCATTGATGAAGGTTCGGGTGGCTGTGGCAATTTCTTAAAATAAGACAACAATGAAGTTTGCTACACTGATGGACTCATCCTTTCAGAATTTTTCTGTAGCATTTTATCTGTAGTAGAGCTTCTTTCACAATTGGAGACAATCCTGTCAATCCCTGATGCTGCTTTATCAACTAAGTTTGTGTCATATTTTAAATCCTTTGTTGTCATTTCAACAACTTCACAGCATCTTCACTAAGAATAGATTCCATCTTAAGAAACTACTTTCTTTGCTCATCCATAAAAAGCAACCCCTCATCTGTGAAAGTTTTATCGTGAGATTGCAGCCATTCAGTCACATCTTCAAGCTCCACTTCTAAGTCTAGTTCTCTTGCTATTTCCACCACTTCTGCAGTTACTTCCTCTACAATGTCTTAAACCCTGCCAAGTCATCCATGATGGTTGGAATCCACTTCCAAACTCCTATTCCTATTGATATTTTCACCTCTTTCCATGATTCAGGAATGTGTCTTAATGGCATCTTGATTTTTTTTTCTGAAATGTTTTCAATGGATTTTGCCCAGATCCATCAGAGGAATCACAATCTGTGGTAGATACGGCTTCATGAAATGTATTTCTTAAATTAGGGGACTTGCAAGTCGAAATTACTCCTTGATCCATTGACTGCAAAGTAGATGTTTTTTTAGTAGGCATGAAAACAACATTCACCTTATTGTCCATCTCCATCGGAGTGTTGGGTAATCTGGTGCATTATCACTGAGCAGTAATATTTTGAAAAGAATCTTTTTTTCTGAGCAGTTCTCAACAGTGAGCTTAAAATATTCAGTAAACTCTGATGTAAACAGATGTGCTATCATTGAGTCTTTGTTGTTCCATTTCTAGAGCACAGATAAAGTAGGTTTAGCATAATTCTTAAAGGCCATAGGATTTTCACAATGATACATGAACATTGGCTTCAACTTAAGTCCTCAGCTTTGTTAGCCCCTAATAAGAGAGGCAGTCTGTCCTTTGAACTTTGAAGCCAGGCATTGACTTCTCCTCTCTTGTGAAGAAAGTCCTAGATAACATCTTCTTCCAATTTAAGGTTGTTGCATCTACGTTGAAAATCTATTGTTTAGTGTGGCCACCTTCATGAATTATCTTAGCTGGATCTTCTGGATAACTTGCTGCAGCTTCTACATCAGCATCTGCTGCTTCACCTTGCACTTTTATGTTATGAAGACAGCTTCTTTCCTTAAACCCATGAACCAGCCTCTGCTAGTTTCCAATTTTTCTTCTGTAGCTTCTTCACTTCTCTCAGCTTTCTTGACATTGAGGAGAGTTAGGGCCTTACTCTGGATTAGGCTTTGGCTTAAGGGAATATTGTGACTGGTTTGACCTTCCATCTAGACTACTAAAACTTTCTCCATATCAGCTACAAGTCTGTTTTACTTTCTTATCGTTTGTGTGTTCACTGGAGTAGCACTTTTAATTTCCTTCAAGAACTTTTACTTTGCATTCACAACTTGGCTACTTGGCACAAGAGGCCTAGCTTTTGGCCTGTGTTGGCTTTCGGCATGCCTCCCTGACTGAGCTTAATCATTTCTAGCTTTAAGAAGGGGAGAGAGATAGAGAAACGCCGGTGGCTGGGACAGTGAGAACAAGTACGTACAACATTTATCAGTTGAGTTCACCGTCTTTTAAATGTGCAGATTGTGGCTCCCCAAAACATTTACAATAGTAACATCAAAGATCACTGACCAAAGATTATCATAACAAACATAAAAATAATGAAAAAATTTGTAACATTGTGAGAATTACCAAAATGTGACCCAGAGGCATGAAGTGAGCAGATAGAGTTGGGAAAGTGGCACTGATAGACTTGTTTGATGCAGGATTGCCATAAACCTTCAATCTGTGAAAGCCATAATATCTGCAAAGCACGATAAAGTGAAGTACAATAAAACAAAGTATGCCTGTACCTTGATTAAAAACTCTGTGGTAAATGGAGTGTCTTTATAACAAAGTACACATGAAGCAGAAATAGAGGCATTTGTCTTCTGGACAATGTCAAAATGCTTCTGCACATGTCTTCTCTTTGTAGCCATCCTGCAGAAATCACATAGTATTGTTACATACCCATGTTGACTGTTGTTCTCTGGTGTGAATGAGTCTCACCTTCACAGACAATTGCCTTCTAGCCATTTAAATTTTAAGCTTTAATTAATGAAAAACTTTGCCTTCTATTAAAAGACCTTCATGAACTAGCAAAAACGGTATAGTCATTTACATAAATGCATATCTATTTCTGGGTGACTGTCTATCATCCAGCTATATTTGGCCTGGCGGATAGTGGGGCCATTAGGATTCGGTCCATGGTCCTTCCTTCAAAAGGGCACTCTCTTCTCATATAGGAGGCATGGATCCTCTTGCTGAAGGCCCCATGGATGCTGCTTCTTGGGGAAGAGGAGGCTGTGGGTATTCACCACCAGTTCTATCAGGGGCTTGTCCTCAATGCTGTTTGATCCCAGATATTCTAACCTCCTGGAGTTTTTTTGCATCTTCTGCTTTTCCTTATCTTCCCTCACTAGTCTAAATGCATATCTGATACAATCAGTAGCCTCTCCTAATCCTAATCACACAATTCCTTCCCTTTCTCTGCCCTAAAATTCACATTTTATGTCCTCTAGTAATGTTGACATTCTTTCACTTCATCACATTTTTGCACAACAGCCCACCTATTTGACGTTTTGGAATGCACATTTGTTTCTAGTATTAATTTCCACCTCAGAAATTTATTAAATCGTATGCAAATATTAACTGAAAAGACATGGCTGCTGCTCTAAGGTGTTGAGTCTGGGAAATGTTTTTGGGAGAGAAGTGTGTTACCAGTTACAAATGCCCTGTATTAATGGCGGAGTTAATCTATAGTGACAGGAGTTCATCGTAGGGTGCACATCATTGTGTTTCTGGGATGCCGGGAAGGAGCACTGAGGGTTAGCAGAATACCTGGAGGCTTCCTGGATCGGTAATCCTTATGCAAAGGCCGTGAGGGTGGGTATGATTGAGCTCTATTAAATCCTAGTCAGTGTAGCATCATAGGTGCAATTGTTGTTACCAGTATTTTCTAAAAAGTTGCTTCCAGTGTGAAAACAAACTTCAGAATAGGAATTGGTACCGTTGGATTCAGCAGGGTTTTGTCACTAGGAAGGTGGGTAGATTGTCTTCCCATCTAAGGATTCAATCAGGCATGAATTCAGAGTGCACTTGAATTACGTCTTAAGTAGATATAATGAATACACCAATTATATTCTTTTTGTAAACTAAATTAATACAGATTTAGTATTCCTTTATTAAAGTGCTTTTTTTTTGTGGTAAGGGGAGTTCAGTCAACTGAGACTTTCTTTTTCAGAAAGCTCTGCTTTGCATAAAGCAGCTACATCACAAGGAAAAAAAAGTAGGGAAGGAAATCACTAGCCAGGGTTTGGGAGAGAAATCGAGTGAGTGAAACTAAGGGCATGTGAAGAACAGTCAATATCCAGCAACAGCGGCAAAACAGTTTCAATTTTCTGGATTATTAATTCAAATTCACACGCACATGCCAGTTAAAATTAAAGGCCTCTTTTTACTGCACTAGTTTAAATTAAAGATTATATTCTGCTCCACAAGTCTGAATTAAATAGCTTATTTTGCACACCAAGCTCTCATTTTAAAGCTAATAAAGAAAAGACATAGCATGTACGCGCAAGCTCGAGACAGGAAGGGTCTAAATTACTACACCTGTTTCACTTGGGAGCTACTTTATTAGTGTTACAAAACTTGGCTTTCAATTTGGCACTCAGAAGCACATTTAGAACAAGCATTTCTTTGTTTTGACAGAGAAGCCGTGGTAAATGAATGACGTTTGAGCTAGGTGTGAAATGTGAAGGTACAAAATTAACTGGTAAGGTAATTACTGTTCTAATTCTGCATAAACAAGCGTTTTGAAAATCATTAATAGTTCAGGGAAATAATGTTAGTGATTAAATAAGGTGGCTTGCATCACTGAGCACAACTAAGCTTCTTTAATTACATTTGAAAGCAAGGGAAAGCAGCTAATTAAAATTAGCACAAGGTTCCTGAATGACCAGCACTGCATTGTTGCTCTAACCTGTATAATTGTGTGTTTATTAATACGTCTTCATTTTCCCTCTTGAGCATTTAACAAAATTATTTAAAATAACTAATAACCTTTAAGGAGTAAATGTGACTGAATCCAGTTATCAAAATGAATCCTACAGGCCTTGCTCAGGCCTGCCATCAATTCCCTTTCCCAGCGCCCATTAACACTGGTGGGAGCCTCATGGTTGAAACCCAGCAAAGCAATGCTTTGCACTTCGTGCCACTGGAGAATTAGCATCCGTGGCAGTGCTTCATGGGATCCTGGCTTGGCCCATCATCATCCCTTTAAGGGAAAAAGAAACGTAATTTGGGTTTCAATGTCTCAGTTGTTGACTGTTTTCAGAGTCATTCATTCATTCATGCATTTAATCCATTCATTTGCTGATAAATGTCATTCTTTCAATAAAATGTATCAAGTTTTTGTACTGTTCCTGGGGTTATAGAGATGAAAAAGAATACGGTCCCAGGCAGAACCAGCTGTATAATTTGCGGGGCCCAGTGCAAAGTGAAAATACCGGGTCTCTTGTGCAAAAATTATGAAGGGTTTGATGACAGAGCATTAAGTCAAGTGTGGGGCCCCTCTAAGGGTGTGTACCTGTGTGTATATCTGCACACATTTGCACTGGTGAAGCTCAACTCAACAAGCTCATCAAGTTGTAAGGGTAACACACATGCAAACAGGGACAAGAAATCGGATTCCTCTGTACACTAGTAAGGTGCAGGCAGAGGAATGGTGGCCCAATGCTGGAAGGGTTCTCACCTGTGCTGGACTGCACTGATGAGGACACCATTTAGATAATGAGTCTCTGCCTGTTTTCACTGATTTCTCCAACCTCAATCTGCTGGAACCAAAATTCAGCCCTCTAACTGTAAGCTTCCTAAAGACAGTAACCCTGGTTTATTCACCTGGAGATAGGAGCTCAATACAAGAATATTAAAATGTGTTCAAAATGTGTTGACTCTTGAGTAAATAAAATTTGTTATCTATTATGATATCAGCTTACATTTTTTTGGAATGCTTGTAACGTGCCAGGCACTGTTCTAAGTGCAGTACAGTAATATTTAATGTTCCAGCGACTCTATGAGGTAAGTACAATCATCGTCCACATTTGACAAACGCCAAATTTGGGAAAGAGAATTTTAGTGATTTGCCCAAGAAATTAAGTGACAGAACTGTGTTTCAACTCATATGGTCTGACTCCAGGGCCCGTGTTCTTAATCCCTGTGTGAAAAGAGGACTTTCCTGGCAGGGTCTCCTTACTCCGTATTTCGGTTTGTGAGTATAGACGGTAGACTTGGATCACTTGAGAATCTGAAATGTTTGTTACATGCCAATCAAATAATGTTGGACACCTGAGATACAGGTGTGGAGGTGTGTTCTTTTTTAGTTTACGGAAAGTAATCACTGTTCTAGTGTTTGGGAAATTATACATCGGTAGAAATTTTATGTTTGTGTTGTTGCCACAAGCCTCCTTGTGAAGTGGCCCAGTGGATGATGATGGCTACTCTGTGGGGAGACCCAATACTCCTCAAAGTTTTCCTGTGTTAGCAGAGGTCTAACCTCAGGGTACACCACATCGGAGAGGAAGGCAGCAGAGACTGTGGAAGGCCCTTTTGTATGTTTTGAGAATTTTGAATTTGTATAAAATTTACGGTAAAGTAGTGGTGTGATGTGTAAAGATGAGCCCTGTCACTGTAGCCTACATAATTATTTTTAAATGTTTTTGTTTATGTTTGAGAGAGACAGAGTGTGAGTCGGGGAGGGGCAGAGAGAGTGGGAGACACAGAATCTGAAGCAGGCTCCAGGCTCTGAGCTGTCAGCACAGAGCCTGACACGGGGGTCCAACTCACGGACTGAGAGATCATGACCTGACCTGAGCTGAAGTTGGATGCTTAAACGACTTATCCACCCAGGTGCCCCTAATTTTTTTTTTTTTTTTTTTTTTTTTTTTTTTTTTTT